>NC_084853.1:14941052-14943552 GCF_951802175.1 Populus nigra
AGAACGCGGGGGGCCAGGGCCCGAAGGCAGCCCCCCCGCGGGCGAGAGAGCAAGCCAGCAGGGGCTGTCGCCTGCCGCGGCCAGCGACGTCGGGCTGGCCCCTGCCGCGGCCAGCGATGTCGGGCTGTCGCCTGCCGCGGCCAGCGACGTCGGGCTGGCCCCTGCAGCGCCTAGCCTCTCCCACGCAGGGGGCAGGCCAGAACGCGGGGGGCCAGGGCCCGAAGGCAGCCCCCCCGCGGGCGAGAGAGCAAGCCAGCAGGGGCTGTCCGCGCGTCGCGCAGCGCGGCATGGCTGCGGGGGCCGCGCTGCGCGCGCCCAAGGGCCCCCAAGGGCCCCAGGCCCTCAGGCCCCAGCGCCCCAGCGCCCAGCGCGGGCGGGCGCGCGCGCGCGTGTGGTCTTTGAGGGGCGCCGGCCTGGTGGCTCCCTAAAGAGCAATAAGTGTCATTGCAGCTCTGGCAGGGGGAGACACTACTAGGTCCCAGCTGTCACCCCCCCTCTAAAAAATTCATTTCTTGGTATTTTGAGCTGAAATTTTGCACAGAGGTTGGCAAAAATCCAATCCACCTTCATTAATTTTCCCAGAATTTTTCGAGGTCGGGAAGTATTTGTTTTAATTTTCCTACCATTAGAAATCGAGTAAATCCGCAAAACTAGGAACCGGCCCGGAATGACCCCAAATTCAGTGGGCAGCCTCATAAAAATATGGCTGATTTTACTGGATTGGTTTCATGTGGAAAGCACGACGTTTTCTTGTAGGAATGCGGGAACCCCGGCAGCTCGCCTGCCGCGGCCAGCGACGTCGGGGACGCTGGCCTGCGCTGTCGAGCCCGCGAGGGCTGTCTCCGCGGCAGGCCCCCCCTGAACGGGGCACGACAGGCCACCGCGCTGGCTCGTCCAGCGTCGACAGTCCCTCGTCCAGGTTTCAGATCGCGCCAAGTCGAACCCATGACCTGCTCAAGCCATCGTGCGCTGCCGAATTCGCATCTGCGTGTAGGCTGCCATTCCACGCGGCAGCCCCTGTTTTCGTCAGCGTGCCCCCCTGACGAATTTTCCTGCCTGGCCCAGTCCAGCGTCCAGCCCCTGTTCGTCGAAAAATCTGCGCTGCCGATTTTCCACGCGGCAGCCCCTCTTTTCGTCAGCGTGCCCCCCTGACGAATTTTCCTGCCTGGCCCGGCCAGTCCAGCCCCTGTTCGTCGAAAAATCTGCGCTGCCGATTTTCCACGCGGCAGCCCCTCTTTTCGTCAGCGTGCCCCCCTGACGAATTTTCCTGCCTGGCCCGGCCGGTCCAGCATCCAGCCCCTGTTCGTCGAAAAATCTGCGCTGCCGATTTTCCACGCGGCAGCCCCTGTTTTCCTCAGCGTGCCCCCCTGACGAATGTTCGTCGAAAAATCTGCGCTGCCGATTTTCCACGCGGCAGCCCCTCTTTTCGTCAGCGTGCCCCCCTGACGAATGTTCGTCGAAAAATCTGCGCTGCCGATTTTCCACGCGGCAGCCCCTCTTTTCGACAGCGTGCCCCCTGACGAATTTTCCTGCCTGGCCCAGTCCAGCGTCCAGCCCCTGTTCGTCGAAAAATCTGCGCTGCCGATTTTCCACGCGGCAGCCCCTCTTTTCGTCAGCGTGCCCCCCTGACGAATTTTCCTGCCTGGCCCGGCCGGTCCAGCCCCTGTTCGTCGAAAAATCTGCGCTGCCGATTTTCCACTCCGCAGCCCCTGTTTTCGTCAGCGTGCCCCCCTGACGAATTTTCCTGCCTGGCCCGGCCAGTCCAGCGCCCAGCCCCTGTTCGTCGAAAAATCTGCGCTGCCGATTTTCCCCGACGAACCTGCAGCTGCACAAATCCGCGCTGCCACTGCCCCATTGTCTGGACCAACAGTCTTTTCCATCAAGCCCTGGACTATAAATCGTCCAGACTCATCGCCAGCACCCGCTGCCGATTCTGCCGACTTTGCCGATTTCGTCGGCGCTGCCGATTCCAACACTGCCCGCCGTGCCTGAACCAGCGCTGTTTCGTCAGCGTGTCCCCTTGACGAATTTCCCTGCCTGGCCTGGACAGTCCATCTTCCAGCCCATGTTCATCGAAAAATCTGCGCTGCCGATTTCCCCGACGAACCTGCAGCTGCACAAATCTGTGCTGCCGATTTCCCCCCCTGTCGGCATGGCTGCCGCTGCCCCGATGTCCAGACCAACAGTCTTTTTTGTCGACTTTGCCGATTTTGTCCGCGCTGCCGATTCCAACACTACCCCCTGCATCCAAACCAGCATTGTTTCGTCAGCTCTTCCCCTGACGATTTTAGCCCTGTAACAAACAGTAGGCCTCCAATCCCGCCAACGGGAGCCAAGTTGATAGGGAAGAGAATTGAATGACGCGCCTGGTCCTCGCACCCCGCCACCCGAGGGGCCTTTTTCCCGGCAGCCTCTGAAAAACTCTAGCTTTCACGGTCCTCGCCGCCCCTCACCACCATGGCAGGCCTCTAATCCCACCCATCAGCAGTTGTAGCCGATA
>NC_084853.1:14953552-14958552 GCF_951802175.1 Populus nigra
GGAGAGCCAACGCATGGGCGCGCGCACGGCAATTTAATGCCACGCCCACGCCAGCGTAGAGCTCTCCTCGCAATCCCCAAGCTCGGCGGTCCGCACCAGCCGCGTCGGCCAGGCCTCCGACTTGCGAGCAGGGGCAGCGGCCACCGCCGCCGTGACGTCGCGGCAAGCAGACAGCCGCGCAGCAGCTGCCAGCACCTTGGCACAAGCACGGCAAATGAATGCCACGCCCACGCCGCGGATAAGCAGCCCCAACGCGCCCGACGGCTTGGAGCGGGTCCCGAAGACGGTGGCCGGAATCGGGTCGTCGCCGGCCGGAAAACGGGTCATCGATGCCGGCAATACTTCGGGCCATGAGGCCCCCCACCTTAGTCCGAGTTTAGCAACAGCCCACATATCCCCCGCGGCAGGCCTATGGGCGCCAGGCCAGCGCGCCCCATGGCCAGTCAGGGGGCACCCCCCTAAAGAGCAATAAGTGTCATTGAAGCTCTGGCAGGGGGAGACACTACTAGGTCCCAGCTGTCACCCCCCCTCTAAAAAATTCATTTCTTGGTATTTTGAGCTGAAATTTTGCACAGAGGTTGGCAAAAATCCAATCCAACTTTATTAATTTTTCCAGAATTTTTCGAGGTCGGGAAGTATTTTTTTTTATTTTCCTACCATTAAAAATCGAGGAAATCGGAAAAAATAGGAACCGGCTCGGAATGACCCCAAATTCAGTGGGCAGCCTCATAAAAATATGGCTGATTTTACTGGATTGATTTCATGTGGAAAGCACGACGTTTTGTTGTAGGAATGCGGGAACCCCGGCGGCTCGCCTGCCGCGGCCAGCGACGTCGGGCTGGCCCCTGCAGCGCCTAGCCTCTCCCACGCGGGGGGCAGGCCAGAGCGCGGGGGGCCAGGGCCCGAAGGCAGCCCCCCCGCGGGCGAGAGAGCAAGCCAGCAGGGGCTGTCGCCTGCCGCGGCCAGCGACGTCGGGCTGGCCCCTGCCGCGGCCAGCGATGTCGGGCTGTCGCCTGCCGCGGCCAGCGACGTCGGGCTGGCCCCTGCAGCGCCTAGCCTCTCCCACGCAGGGGGCAGGCCAGAACGCGGGGGGCCAGGGCCCGAAGGCAGCCCCCCCGCGGGCGAGAGAGCAAGCCAGCAGGGGCTGTCCGCGCGTCGCGCAGCGCGGCATGGCTGCGGGGGCCGCGCGCGCGCGCCCAAGCGCCCAAGGGCCCCCAAGGGCCCCAGGCCCTCAGGCCCCAGCGCCCCAGCGCCCAGCGCGGGCGGGCGCGCGCGCGCGTGTGGTCTTTGAGGGGCGCCGGCCTGGTGGCTCCCTAAAGAGCAATAAGTGTCATTGCAGCTCTGGCAGGGGGAGACACTACTAGGTCCCAGCTGTCACCCCCCCTCTAAAAAATTCATTTCTTGGTATTTTGAGCTGAAATTTTGCACAGAGGTTGGCAAAAATCCAATCCACCTTCATTAATTTTCCCAGAATTTTTCGAGGTCGGGAAGTATTTGTTTTAATTTTCCTACCATTAGAAATCGAGTAAATCCGCAAAACTAGGAACCGGCCCGGAATGACCCCAAATTCAGTGGGCAGCCTCATAAAAATATGGCTGATTTTACTGGATTGGTTTCATGTGGAAAGCACGACGTTTTCTTGTAGGAATGCGGGAACCCCGGCAGCTCGCCTGCCGCGGCCAGCGACGTCGGGGACGCTGGCCTGCGCTGTCGAGCCCGCGAGGGCTGTCTCCGCGGCAGGCCCCCCCTGAACGGGGCACGACAGGCCACCGCGCTGGCTCGTCCAGCGTCGACAGTCCCTCGTCCAGGTTTCAGATCGCGCCAAGTCGAACCCATGACCTGCTCAAGCCATCGTGCGCTGCCGAATCCGCATCTGCGTGTAGGCTGCCATTCCACGCGGCAGCCCCTGTTTTCGTCAGCGTGCCCCCCTGACGAATTTTCCTGCCTGGCCCAGTCCAGCGTCCAGCCCCTGTTCGTCGAAAAATCTGCGCTGCCGATTTTCCACGCGGCAGCCCCTCTTTTCGTCAGCGTGCCCCCCTGACGAATTTTCCTGCCTGGCCCGGCCAGTCCAGCCCCTGTTCGTCGAAAAATCTGCGCTGCCGATTTTCCACGCGGCAGCCCCTCTTTTCGTCAGCGTGCCCCCCTGACGAATTTTCCTGCCTGGCCCGGCCGGTCCAGCATCCAGCCCCTGTTCGTCGAAAAATCTGCGCTGCCGATTTTCCACGCGGCAGCCCCTGTTTTCCTCAGCGTTCCCCCCTGACGAATGTTCGTCGAAAAATCTGCGCTGCCGATTTTCCACGCGGCAGCCCCTCTTTTCGTCAGCGTGCCCCCCTGACGAATGTTCGTCGAAAAATCTGCGCTGCCGATTTTCCACGCGGCAGCCCCTCTTTTCGTCAGCGTGCCCCCTGACGAATTTTCCTGCCTGGCCCAGTCCAGCGTCCAGCCCCTGTTCGTCGAAAAATCTGCGCTGCCGATTTTCCACGCGGCAGCCCCTCTTTTCGTCAGCGTGCCCCCCTGACGAATTTTCCTGCCTGGCCCGGCCAGTCCAGCCCCTGTTCGTCGAAAAATCTGCGCTGCCGATTTTCCACGCGGCAGCCCCTCTTTTCGTCAGCGTGCCCCCCTGACGAATTTTCCTGCCTGGCCCGGCCGGTCCAGCCCCTGTTCGTCGAAAAATCTGCGCTGCCGATTTTCCACTCCGCAGCCCCTGTTTTCGTCAGCGTGGCCCCCTGACGAATTTTCCTGCCTGGCCCGGCCAGTCCAGCGCCCAGCCCCTGTTCGTCGAAAAATCTGCGCTGCCGATTTTCCCCGACGAACCTGCAGCTGCACAAATCCGCGCTGCCACTGCCCCATTGTCTGGACCAACAGTCTTTTCCATCAAGCCCTGGACTATAAATCGTCCAGACTCATCGCCAGCACCCGCTGCCGATTCTGCCGACTTTGCCGATTTCGTCGGCGCTGCCGATTCCAACACTGCACCCACCGTGTCTAAACCAGCGCTGTTTCGTCAGCGTGTCCCCTTGACGAATTTCCCTGCCTGGCCTGGACAGTCCATCTTCCAGCCCATGTTCATCGAAAAATCTGCGCTGCCGATTTCCCCGACGAACCTGCAGCTGCACAAATCTGCGCTGCCGATTTCCCCCCCTGTCGGCATGGCTGCCGCTGCCCCGATGTCCAGACCAACAGTCTTTTTTGTCGACTTTGCCGATTTTGTCCGCGCTGCCGATTCCAACACTACCCCCTGCATCCAAACCAGCATTGTTTCGTCAGCTCTTCCCCTGACGATTTTAGCCCTGTAACAAACAGTAGGCCTCCAATCCCGCCAACGGGAGCCAAGTTGATAGGGAAGAGAATTGAATGACGCGCCTGGTCCTCGCACCCCGCCACCCGAGGGCCTTTTTCCCGGCAGCCTCTGAAAAACTCTAGCTTTCACGGTCCTCGCCGCCCCTCACCACCATGGCAGGCCTCTAATCCCACCCATCAGCAGTTGTAGCCGATAGGGCAGTGATTTGAATGACGCGTCGCGGGCCGCCGGGTCATCTCACCCCGCCATTAATTGGAGCGTTTTTGGCTGGCCGAGGATGGGGGGATGGATCTCTTCTTCCGAAAAAGCAAACAGTACATCGGGAGTTATGTTGACGGGGCATGGAATTGAATGACCCGTCGCGGGCCGCCGGGTCATCTCACCCGGCCATCCCGGGGAGCGTTTTTCCCGGCAGCATTGGGGAAACTCTTGCTTTCACTGCCCGCTGCCCAAATCCCCACTCGCATCGGCCCCCCGCGCCAACAAGCCAACGCTGCCGAATCGGCAGACACTGCTGCCGAATCTGCCGACACTGCCCCGCGGGCTGCCACTGCCCCAGTGTCTAAACCAGCGGTCTTTCTCATCGAGCCTTGGACTATCCAGTCCGTCCTGACTCATCGCCAGCACCTGCTGCCGATTCTGCCGACTTTGCCGATTTTCTCGGCGCTGCCGATTCCAACACTGCGCCCACCGTGTCTGAACCAGCGCTGTTTCGTCAGCGTGTCCCCTCGACGAATTTTCCTGCCTGGCCTGGACAGTCCACCGTCCAGCCCGTGTTCGTCGAAAAATCTGCGCTGCCGATTCTGCCGACTTTGCCGATTTCGTCGGCGCTGCCGATTCCAACACTGCCCGCCGTGCCTGAACCAGCGCTGTTTCGTCAGCGTGTCCCCTCGACAAATTTTCCTGCCTGGCCTGGACAGTCCATCGCCCAGCCCATGTTCGTCGCAAAATCTGCGCTGCCGATTTTCCCCGACGAACCTGCAGCCGCACAAATCTGCGCTGCCGAATCTGCCGACACTGTCCCGCGGGCTGCCACTGCCCCAGTGTCTAAACCAGCAGTCTTTCTCGTCGAGCCTTGGACTATCCAGCCCGTCCAGACCCATCGCCAGCACCCGCTGCCGATTCTGCCGACTTTGCCGATTTCGTCGGCGCTGCCGATTCCACCACTGCCCGCCGTGCCTGAACCAGCGCTGTTTCGTCAGCGTGTCCCCTCGATGAATTTTCCTGCATGGCCCGGCCAGTCCAGCGTCCAGCCCATGTTCGTCGAAAAATCTGCGCTGCCGATTCCCCCGACTTTGCCGATTTCGTCGGCGCTGCCGATTCCAACACTGCCCGCCGTGCCTGAACCAGCGCTGTTTCGTCAGCGTGTCCCCTCGACAAATTTTCCTGCCTGGCCTGGACAGTCCATCGTCCAGCCCATGTTCGTCGAAAAATCTGCGCTGCCGATTTTCCCCGACGAACCTGCAGCCGCACAAATCTGCGCTGCCGAATCTGCCAACACTGTCCCGCGGGCTGCCACTGCCCCAGTGTCTCAACCTGCGGTCTTTCTCGTCGAGCCTTGGACTATCCAGCCCGTCCAGACCCATCGCCAGCACCCGCTGCCAATTCTGCCGACTTTGCCGGTTTCATCGGCGCTGCCGATTCCAACACTGCGCCCACCGTGTCTAAACCAGCGCTGTTTCTTCAGCGTGTCCCCTCG
>NC_084853.1:14968552-14976052 GCF_951802175.1 Populus nigra
AAGTAGTTTTATGCTCATCACCATCAGCAACCCGCACTTGCCAATACCCCGATCGCAAGTCCAATTTTGTAAAGATTGAGGCTCCACACAATCTGTCCATCAAATCCTGAATTAAAGGAACAGGATATTTGTTTTTGATTGTTACCTTGTTGAGTGCTCGGTAGTCCACACACATGCGAAGGCTTCCATCCGCCTTCTTTTGAAACAAAACCGGAGCACCATACGGAGCCTTGGAAGGCCGGACAAACCCTGAGTCAATCAGCTCTTCCAATTGTTTCCTCAATTCTGCCAATTCCCTTGGCGACATTCGATAAGGGGCTTGAGAAGGTGGCTTCGCCCCTGGCACCAGCTCAATTCGATGGTCAATGGCCCTCCTAGGCGGGAGTTTCTTGGGTAGCTGAGGCGGCATCACATCTTCGAATTGCTGCAGCACGCTAGCAATTTCTTTCGGCACCTCACCACAATGGTCTGCCTTCTCGTCAACTATTGTTGCCAGAAACACTTCCCCTCCTTTCCGCAATGCTTTATCAATAGCAATTGCCGAGACCAAGCTCTTCCCCTTTTTCACCACATTCGCAGCTGCGACATTACAACATGGGACGAAACAAGGGCATCCCTCACTTGCAATCATCATTCCATTGAGATAAGGCATCAAGACAACCTTGGCTTTTCGTAAGAAATCTAGGCCAAGAATAATATCGTAATCGTCAAGATTTACGACCAGCACATCATGCTTACCTCTCCACTGATCCAGCGTTATCGGCACATCGTAAGACATCCCAGCAATCCTCTGTGCCTTCGAGTTTACTGCCTTCATGGATGTGTGGCTGTCACTCAGCCGCAGGCCAAGTTCTTTCACCAGCCGATCTGCCACAAACGTGTGGGTTGCGCCTGAATCCAGCATAGCATTCACGTCTTTGCCATTTATCACAATCTTCACATACATTAGATTGTCCGTAGCCCCTGACTTCCCTTTTCGCAGTGCATCAATTCTCGCCAAGTCTTTATCGACAGGGCGGGTTTCGGCAGCCCCATCCCCTGATTTAGCTACCAGGCAGTTTATCACACGCATAGGATTGACGTGCGTAACTACCCCTTCCCCCTCATCGCTATCCCCAGCCCGAATAGCATTCAACTTCTCCCTCTTTGGACATTCCCTCGCAAAGTGAGGACCATCACAAATGAAGCAAGTAAAGTTCGGTTTAGTACTCTTACCTTGTGCACCCATAAACTTGGCCTTGCCCTTCTCCGCGGCAGTAGCCCTCGATGCACCCCCACCGAACTTCTTCCTCGTTCTTTCCTCCTTGTTTCTTCCCTTAGACTTGAAGGAGGTTGATGTATAGCCCTCTCTAGTAGTTGATTTAAAATCAATCAAACTGTCCGCAGCAGCAATAGCGGAGGACAGATCCTTTACATTCTGTCGCCTTAGTTCCGCTTGTGCCCAAGTTTGCAATCCGGACATGAAGTTGAATAGCCTGTCCTCCTCGGACATATTCTCGATGTCGAGAATCAAAGAACTGAAAGACTTAACATAATCACGAACTGACCTGTCATGTTTGAGTCTTTTAAGTTCCTCCCGCGCAATCCACGACGTGTTGTTCGGAAGGAACTGCTCTTTCAGCTCTTGCTTGAGACAATCCCACGTCTCAATCTTTGGACGTCCAGCACTTAAGTCCTCTTTGGTTCTCGTTCGCCACCAAAGCTTCGCATCACCCGTGAGATACATCACGGTAAGATCCACTTGTTCAGCCGCGCCAATCTTCGCAACACTAAAGTATTGTTCCATGTCCCACAAGAAATTCTCCAGCTCTTTGGAACTTCTTGCTCCACCAAAACACTTTGGTTCAGGCACTTTAGGTTTCGAATTACTTACCCCAATAGGAGCGTTTGTCACTGCCCTCTTTAGAATGGCAATCGTCTCTTCGGCAGCAGCCAATCTTTCACTTGATTCTGCCGCAAGAGATATATACAGGCTCTCAGCCCTTTCAGCGCTTTCCATAGCTTCCTTCAAGCGATCCATAATAGAACGTTCTTCGTCTTCTTCATCCAACCCTATCAAAGTCTCAAGACGCGTCAACCGTTCCCGAATAGCTTCCATGACTTCTGCTGCACGTTGTTAGAATCAACCGTGCTCTGATACCAATTGTCACGGGGTTAAATTTTTCGCAACGAAATTCAACCCAATGCGGCAGTCTAGTCCCGACTAGACTCAGCCTTGCCTCACTCTTTTCGCTCGTGTTTCCCTACGACTATGTGTTTCGCTCACCCAAAGAGGTTCTCACAATAGCTTCGTCGCAAACAAGGAAACCAACACAAGCAAGCACAACAAGATTACAAGAATCCCTCTCAACCTTTATTTATCTCATCAACAAAGGAATACACAAAAGAGTGTGTGTGCTATGCACAAAATCGCATGCTCCCACAACAGAGGCTTGGCAAGCCTATTTATAGACATACATGAGCTGCAGGCTCCCCCCCATTATCCCCCATTTTCGGGACCTAGTGGAGCACTTCCTCCATCCCATGATCCCATGTTTTCAGGACATAGTGGAGCACTACCTCTTACCCATGATCCCATGTTTCCAGGACTTAGTGGCATGGAGAACACCCCAGTTATGCTCCCACGTTTTGCCTCCCATGAAGCTGCCACTTCCCCCATTTCCTGGCTGTCTACTTGGCAGTCCCAACTGCCTGTTCTGCTGCGTCAGCTGCTGACTTAGAAGGTCCAGTATCTAAGCCCCCACATCCATGCCAAGTCGTAGCTCAAAGACTCGCATAGATCATTGCACGCTGCTTGCCGAATTCATTTCTGCCTATGCAAGGCTGCCGCTGTCCATCGCTGCCGAATTCTAGGCAGTGTGCCTTCGTTGGCGCGTCCCCGCGCCTAGAGCCCTAACAGTAGGCCTCTATCCTACCATCGAAAGTTGATAGGGCAGAAATTTGAATGATGCGTCGCCAGCACGAAGGCCGTGCGATCCGTCGAGTTATCATGAATCATCAGAGCAACGGGCAGAGCCCGCGTCGACCTTTTATCTAATAAATGCGTCCCTTCCAGAAGTCGGGGTTTGTTGCACGTATTAGCTCTAGAATTACTATGGTTATCCGAGTAGCAAATACCATCAAACAAACTATAACTGATTTAATGAGCCATTCGCAGTTTCACAGTCTGAATTAGTTCATACTTACACATGCATGGCTTAATCTTTGAGACAAGCATATGACTACTGGCAGGATCAACCAGGTAGCATTCCTTGGCGACACCACGACCCGCACGATCCCCGACGCCGATGAGACGAGGGGGGACGAGACGGGCGAGGAAGTCGTTCTTATCGGGCACGAGCGGCTCGAAATGGGCGGTCGCAGGGGCGGAGGCCCCCGCGCCGGCATCGCATTCTGCATCCGAAAGCACGAGCGATCGCGCGCGGGCCAGTTCGGCGGGAGTCCGCTCGACTGGAACACGGGCGCCACTGCTAGGCTCGCCCCGCGCCCCCGAGGAGGCGCGCGGCGGGGAGAGGGACAGCTTCACATTCGAGTTCCACCGAAGTGGGTACGCAGCACAGGAACCCCGCCTCGCCGCAAGGCACCCAGGGGGCCTTGGGCCGAGAGTGATGGGGGCAGCAGGCCGACAGTTCGGTGCACCAGCACGGAGCCTGCCGACACGGACAGCCCGATTACCGCTCATGCGACTCTGCGTACACGCGACAACAATCCCGACGAGCGAACCACGGCCACGAGAGCAAGTGGAAACACCCGAGCGAGATCGTGCCCGCACCGCTGGACGCGAAGTATCTCGAAGGGACAAGCAACAAGCCGGACGCGAAGGATCTCGAAGGGACAAGCGACAGGCCACGGGGGGAAACGACAGGGACAATCATGCGGGGGGCTGTCTGCCCCGGCTCGCAAGACGGAGGCCAGGCCTCGGCAGCGGGCACGTCACGCCACGAGGTCGGGGATTGCGAGGAGAGCCAACGCATGGGCGCGCGCACGACAATTTAATGCCACGCCCACGCCAGCGTAGAGCTCTCCTCGCAATCCCCAAGCTCGGCGGTCCGCACCAGCCGCGTCGGCCAGGCCTCCATCTTGCGAGCACGGGCAGCTGCCACCGCAGCCGGAGGCGAAGGATCTCGAAGGGACAAGGGACAGGCCGCGGGGGGGAACGACAGGGACAATCATGCGGGGGGCTGTCAGCCCCGGCTCGCAAGACGGAGGCCAGGCCTCGGCAGCGGGCACGTCACGCCACGAGGTCGGGGATTGCGAGGAGAGCCAACGCATGGGCGCGCGCACGGCAATTTAATGCCACGCCCACGCCAGCGTAGAGCTCTCCTCGCAATCCCCAAGCTCGGCGGTCCGCACCAGCCGCGTCGGCCAGGCCTCCGACTTGCGAGCAGGGGCAGCGGCCACCGCCGCCGTGACGTCGCGGCAAGCAGACAGCCGCGCAGCAGCTGCCAGCACCTTGGCACAAGCACGGCAAATGAATGCCACGCCCACGCCGCGGATAAGCAGCCCCAACGCGCCCGACGGCTTGGAGCGGGTCCCGAAGACGGTGGCCGGAATCGGGTCGTCGCCGGCCGGAAAACGGGTCATCGATGCCGGCAATACTTCGGGCCATGAGGCCCCCCACCTTAGTCCGAGTTTAGCAACAGCCCACATATCCCCCGCGGCAGGCCTATGGGCGCCAGGCCAGCGCGCCCCATGGCCAGTCAGGGGGCACCCCCCTAAAGAGCAATAAGTGTCATTGAAGCTCTGGCAGGGGGAGACACTACTAGGTCCCAGCTGTCACCCCCCCTCTAAAAAATTCATTTCTTGGTATTTTGAGCTGAAATTTTGCACAGAGGTTGGCAAAAATCCAATCCAACTTTATTAATTTTTCCAGAATTTTTCGAGGTCGGGAAGTATTTTTTTTTATTTTCCTACCATTAAAAATCGAGGAAATCGGAAAAAATAGGAACCGGCTCGGAATGACCCCAAATTCAGTGGGCAGCCTCATAAAAATATGGCTGATTTTACTGGATTGATTTCATGTGGAAAGCACGACGTTTTGTTGTAGGAATGCGGGAACCCCGGCGGCTCGCCTGCCGCGGCCAGCGACGTCGGGCTGGCCCCTGCAGCGCCTAGCCTCTCCCACGCGGGGGGCAGGCCAGAGCGCGGGGGGCCAGGGCCCGAAGGCAGCCCCCCCGCGGGCGAGAGAGCAAGCCAGCAGGGGCTGTCGCCTGCCGCGGCCAGCGACGTCGGGCTGGCCCCTGCAGCGCCTAGCCTCTCCCACGCGGGGGGCCAGGGCCCGAAGGCGGCCCCCCCGCGGGCGAGAGAGCAAGCCAGCAGGGGCTGTCGCCTGCCGCGGCCAGCGACGTCGGGCTGGCCCCTGCCGCGGCCAGCGATGTCGGGCTGTCGCCTGCCGCGGCCAGCGACGTCGGGCTGGCCCCTGCAGCGCCTAGCCTCTCCCACGCAGGGGGCAGGCCAGAACGCGGGGGGCCAGGGCCCGAAGGCAGCCCCCCCGCGGGCGAGAGAGCAAGCCAGCAGGGGCTGTCCGCGCGTCGCGCAGCGCGGCATGGCTGCGGGGGCCGCGCGCGCGCGCCCAAGCGCCCAAGGGCCCCCAAGGGCCCCAGGCCCTCAGGCCCCAGCGCCCCAGCGCCCAGCGCGGGCGGGCGCGCGCGCGCGTGTGGTCTTTGAGGGGCGCCGGCCTGGTGGCTCCCTAAAGAGCAATAAGTGTCATTGCAGCTCTGGCAGGGGGAGACACTACTAGGTCCCAGCTGTCACCCCCCCTCTAAAAAATTCATTTCTTGGTATTTTGAGCTGAAATTTTGCACAGAGGTTGGCAAAAATCCAATCCACCTTCATTAATTTTCCCAGAATTTTTCGAGGTCGGGAAGTATTTGTTTTAATTTTCCTACCATTAGAAATCGAGTAAATCCGCAAAACTAGGAACCGGCCCGGAATGACCCCAAATTCAGTGGGCAGCCTCATAAAAATATGGCTGATTTTACTGGATTGGTTTCATGTGGAAAGCACGACGTTTTCTTGTAGGAATGCGGGAACCCCGGCAGCTCGCCTGCCGCGGCCAGCGACGTCGGGGACGCTGGCCTGCGCTGTCGAGCCCGCGAGGGCTGTCTCCGCGGCAGGCCCCCCCTGAACGGGGCACGACAGGCCACCGCGCTGGCTCGTCCAGCGTCGACAGTCCCTCGTCCAGGTTTCAGATCGCGCCAAGTCGAACCCATGACCTGCTCAAGCCATCGTGCGCTGCCGAATCCGCATCTGCGTGTAGGCTGCCATTCCACGCGGCAGCCCCTGTTTTCCTCAGCGTTCCCCCCTGACGAATGTTCGTCGAAAAATCTGCGCTGCCGATTTTCCACGCGGCAGCCCCTCTTTTCGTCAGCGTGCCCCCCTGACGAATTTTCCTGCCTGGCCCGGCCAGTCCAGCCCCTGTTCGTCGAAAAATCTGCGCTGCCGATTTTCCACGCGGCAGCCCCTCTTTTCGTCAGCGTGCCCCCCTGACGAATTTTCCTGCCTGGCCCGGCCGGTCCAGCATCCAGCCCCTGTTCGTCGAAAAATCTGCGCTGCCGATTTTCCACGCGGCAGCCCCTGTTTTCCTCAGCGTTCCCCCCTGACGAATGTTCGTCGAAAAATCTGCGCTGCCGATTTTCCACGCGGCAGCCCCTCTTTTCGTCAGCGTGCCCCCCTGACGAATGTTCGTCGAAAAATCTGCGCTGCCGATTTTCCACGCGGCAGCCCCTCTTTTCGTCAGCGTGCCCCCTGACGAATTTTCCTGCCTGGCCCAGTCCAGCGTCCAGCCCCTGTTCGTCGAAAAATCTGCGCTGCCGATTTTCCACGCGGCAGCCCCTCTTTTCGTCAGCGTGCCCCCCTGACGAATTTTCCTGCCTGGCCCGGCCAGTCCAGCCCCTGTTCGTCGAAAAATCTGCGCTGCCGATTTTCCACGCGGCAGCCCCTCTTTTCGTCAGCGTGCCCCCCTGACGAATTTTCCTGCCTGGCCCGGCCGGTCCAGCCCCTGTTCGTCGAAAAATCTGCGCTGCCGATTTTCCACTCCGCAGCCCCTGTTTTCGTCAGCGTGGCCCCCTGACGAATTTTCCTGCCTGGCCCGGCCAGTCCAGCGCCCAGCCCCTGTTCGTCGAAAAATCTGCGCTGCCGATTTTCCCCGACGAACCTGCAGCTGCACAAATCCGCGCTGCCACTGCCCCATTGTCTGGACCAACAGTCTTTTCCATCAAGCCCTGGACTATAAATCGTCCAGACTCATCGCCAGCACCCGCTGCCGATTCTGCCGACTTTGCCGATTTCGTCGGCGCTGCCGATTCCAACACTGCACCCACCGTGTCTAAACCAGCGCTGTTTCGTCAGCGTGTCCCCTTGACGAATTTCCCTGCCTGGCCTGGACAGTCCATCTTCCAGCCCATGTTCATCGAAAAATCTGCGCTGCCGATTTCCCCGACGAACCTGCAGCTGCACAAATCTGCGCTGCCGATTTCCCCCCCTGTCGGCATGGCTGCC
>NC_084853.1:14986052-14991052 GCF_951802175.1 Populus nigra
CCGGCCGGAAAACGGGTCATCGATGCCGGCAATACTTCGGGCCATGAGGCCCCCCACCTTAGTCCGAGTTTAGCAACAGCCCACATATCCCCCGCGGCAGGCCTATGGGCGCCAGGCCAGCGCGCCCCATGGCCAGTCAGGGGGCACCCCCCTAAAGAGCAATAAGTGTCATTGAAGCTCTGGCAGGGGGAGACACTACTAGGTCCCAGCTGTCACCCCCCCTCTAAAAAATTCATTTCTTGGTATTTTGAGCTGAAATTTTGCACAGAGGTTGGCAAAAATCCAATCCAACTTTATTAATTTTTCCAGAATTTTTCGAGGTCGGGAAGTATTTTTTTTTATTTTCCTACCATTAAAAATCGAGGAAATCGGAAAAAATAGGAACCGGCTCGGAATGACCCCAAATTCAGTGGGCAGCCTCATAAAAATATGGCTGATTTTACTGGATTGATTTCATGTGGAAAGCACGACGTTTTGTTGTAGGAATGCGGGAACCCCGGCGGCTCGCCTGCCGCGGCCAGCGACGTCGGGCTGGCCCCTGCAGCGCCTAGCCTCTCCCACGCGGGGGGCAGGCCAGAGCGCGGGGGGCCAGGGCCCGAAGGCAGCCCCCCCGCGGGCGAGAGAGCAAGCCAGCAGGGGCTGTCGCCTGCCGCGGCCAGCGACGTCGGGCTGGCCCCTGCAGCGCCTAGCCTCTCCCACGCGGGGGGCCAGGGCCCGAAGGCAGCCCCCCCGCGGGCGAGAGAGCAAGCCAGCAGGGGTTGTCGCCTGCCGCGGCCAGCGACGTCGGGCTGGCCCCTGCCGCGGCCAGCGATGTCGGGCTGTCGCCTGCCGCGGCCAGCGACGTCGGGCTGGCCCCTGCAGCGCCTAGCCTCTCCCACGCAGGGGGCAGGCCAGAACGCGGGGGGCCAGGGCCCGAAGGCAGCCCCCCCGCGGGCGAGAGAGCAAGCCAGCAGGGGCTGTCCGCGCGTCGCGCAGCGCGGCATGGCTGCGGGGGCCGCGCGCGCGCGCCCAAGCGCCCAAGGGCCCCCAAGGGCCCCAGGCCCTCAGGCCCCAGCGCCCCAGCGCCCAGCGCGGGCGGGCGCGCGCGCGCGTGTGGTCTTTGAGGGGCGCCGGCCTGGTGGCTCCCTAAAGAGCAATAAGTGTCATTGCAGCTCTGGCAGGGGGAGACACTACTAGGTCCCAGCTGTCACCCCCCCTCTAAAAAATTCATTTCTTGGTATTTTGAGCTGAAATTTTGCACAGAGGTTGGCAAAAATCCAATCCACCTTCATTAATTTTCCCAGAATTTTTCGAGGTCGGGAAGTATTTGTTTTAATTTTCCTACCATTAGAAATCGAGTAAATCCGCAAAACTAGGAACCGGCCCGGAATGACCCCAAATTCAGTGGGCAGCCTCATAAAAATATGGCTGATTTTACTGGATTGGTTTCATGTGGAAAGCACGACGTTTTCTTGTAGGAATGCGGGAACCCCGGCAGCTCGCCTGCCGCGGCCAGCGACGTCGGGGACGCTGGCCTGCGCTGTCGAGCCCGCGAGGGCTGTCTCCGCGGCAGGCCCCCCCTGAACGGGGCACGACAGGCCACCGCGCTGGCTCGTCCAGCGTCGACAGTCCCTCGTCCAGGTTTCAGATCGCGCCAAGTCGAACCCATGACCTGCTCAAGCCATCGTGCGCTGCCGAATCCGCATCTGCGTGTAGGCTGCCATTCCACGCGGCAGCCCCTGTTTTCGTCAGCGTGCCCCCCTGACGAATTTTCCTGCCTGGCCCAGTCCAGCGTCCAGCCCCTGTTCGTCGAAAAATCTGCGCTGCCGATTTTCCACGCGGCAGCCCCTCTTTTCGTCAGCGTGCCCCCCTGACGAATTTTCCTGCCTGGCCCGGCCAGTCCAGCCCCTGTTCGTCGAAAAATCTGCGCTGCCGATTTTCCACGCGGCAGCCCCTCTTTTCGTCAGCGTGCCCCCCTGACGAATTTTCCTGCCTGGCCCGGCCGGTCCAGCATCCAGCCCCTGTTCGTCGAAAAATCTGCGCTGCCGATTTTCCACGCGGCAGCCCCTGTTTTCCTCAGCGTTCCCCCCTGACGAATGTTCGTCGAAAAATCTGCGCTGCCGATTTTCCACGCGGCAGCCCCTCTTTTCGTCAGCGTGCCCCCCTGACGAATGTTCGTCGAAAAATCTGCGCTGCCGATTTTCCACGCGGCAGCCCCTGTTTTCGTCAGCGTGCCCCCCTGACGAATTTTCCTGCCTGGCCCAGTCCAGCGTCCAGCCCCTGTTCGTCGAAAAATCTGCGCTGCCGATTTTCCACGCGGCAGCCCCTCTTTTCGTCAGCGTGCCCCCCTGACGAATTTTCCTGCCTGGCCCGGCCAGTCCAGCCCCTGTTCGTCGAAAAATCTGCGCTGCCGATTTTCCACGCGGCAGCCCCTCTTTTCGTCAGCGTGCCCCCCTGACGAATTTTCCTGCCTGGCCCGGCCGGTCCAGCATCCAGCCCCTGTTCGTCGAAAAATCTGCGCTGCCGATTTTCCACGCGGCAGCCCCTGTTTTCCTCAGCGTTCCCCCCTGACGAATGTTCGTCGAAAAATCTGCGCTGCCGATTTTCCACGCGGCAGCCCCTCTTTTCGTCAGCGTGCCCCCCTGACGAATGTTCGTCGAAAAATCTGCGCTGCCGATTTTCCACGCGGCAGCCCCTCTTTTCGTCAGCGTGCCCCCTGACGAATTTTCCTGCCTGGCCCAGTCCAGCGTCCAGCCCCTGTTCGTCGAAAAATCTGCGCTGCCGATTTTCCACGCGGCAGCCCCTCTTTTCGTCAGCGTGCCCCCCTGACGAATTTTCCTGCCTGGCCCGGCCAGTCCAGCCCCTGTTCGTCGAAAAATCTGCGCTGCCGATTTTCCACGCGGCAGCCCCTCTTTTCGTCAGCGTGCCCCCCTGACGAATTTTCCTGCCTGGCCCGGCCGGTCCAGCCCCTGTTCGTCGAAAAATCTGCGCTGCCGATTTTCCACTCCGCAGCCCCTGTTTTCGTCAGCGTGGCCCCCTGACGAATTTTCCTGCCTGGCCCGGCCAGTCCAGCGCCCAGCCCCTGTTCGTCGAAAAATCTGCGCTGCCGATTTTCCCCGACGAACCTGCAGCTGCACAAATCCGCGCTGCCACTGCCCCATTGTCTGGACCAACAGTCTTTTCCATCAAGCCCTGGACTATAAATCGTCCAGACTCATCGCCAGCACCCGCTGCCGATTCTGCCGACTTTGCCGATTTCGTCGGCGCTGCCGATTCCAACACTGCACCCACCGTGTCTAAACCAGCGCTGTTTCGTCAGCGTGTCCCCTTGACGAATTTCCCTGCCTGGCCTGGACAGTCCATCTTCCAGCCCATGTTCATCGAAAAATCTGCGCTGCCGATTTCCCCGACGAACCTGCAGCTGCACAAATCTGCGCTGCCGATTTCCCCCCCTGTCGGCATGGCTGCCGCTGCCCCGATGTCCAGACCAACAGTCTTTTTTGTCGACTTTGCCGATTTTGTCCGCGCTGCCGATTCCAACACTACCCCCTGCATCCAAACCAGCATTGTTTCGTCAGCTCTTCCCCTGACGATTTTAGCCCTGTAACAAACAGTAGGCCTCCAATCCCGCCAACGGGAGCCAAGTTGATAGGGAAGAGAATTGAATGACGCGCCTGGTCCTCGCACCCCGCCACCCGAGGGCCTTTTTCCCGGCAGCCTCTGAAAAACTCTAGCTTTCACGGTCCTCGCCGCCCCTCACCACCATGGCAGGCCTCTAATCCCACCCATCAGCAGTTGTAGCCGATAGGGCAGTGATTTGAATGACGCGTCGCGGGCCGCCGGGTCATCTCACCCCGCCATTAATTGGAGCGTTTTTGGCTGGCCGAGGATGGGGGGATGGATCTCTTCTTCCGAAAAAGCAAACAGTACATCGGGAGTTATGTTGACGGGGCATGGAATTGAATGACCCGTCGCGGGCCGCCGGGTCATCTCACCCGGCCATCCCGGGGAGCGTTTTTCCCGGCAGCATCGGGGAAACTCTTGCTTTCACTGCCCGCTGCCCAAGTCCCCACTCGCATCGGCCCCCCGCGCCAACAAGCCAACGCTGCCGAATCGGCAGACACTGCTGCCGAATCTGCCGACACTGCCCCGCGGGCTGCCACTGCCCCAGTGTCTAAACCAGCGGTCTTTCTCATCGAGCCTTGGACTATCCAGTCCGTCCTGACTCATCGCCAGCACCTGCTGCCGATTCTGCCGACTTTGCCGATTTTCTCGGCGCTGCCGATTCCAACACTGCGCCCACCGTGTCTGAACCAGCGCTGTTTCGTCAGCGTGTCCCCTCGACGAATTTTCCTGCCTGGCCTGGACAGTCCACCGTCCAGCCCGTGTTCGTCGAAAAATCTGCGCTGCCGATTCTGCCGACTTTGCCGATTTCGTCGGCGCTGCCGATTCCAACACTGCCCGCCGTGCCTGAACCAGCGCTGTTTCGTCAGCGTGTCCCCTCGACAAATTTTCCTGCCTGGCCTGGACAGTCCATCGCCCAGCCCATGTTCGTCGCAAAATCTGCGCTGCCGATTTTCCCCGACGAACCTGCAGCCGCACAAATCTGCGCTGCCGAATCTGCCGACACTGTCCCGCGGGCTGCCACTGCCCCAGTGTCTAAACCAGCAGTCTTTCTCGTCGAGCCTTGGACTATCCAGCCCGTCCAGACCCATCGCCAGCACCCGCTGCCGATTCTGCCGACTTTGCCGATTTCGTCGGCGCTGCCGATTCCACCACTGCCCGCCGTGCCTGAACCAGCGCTGTTTCGTCAGCGTGTCCCCTCGATGAATTTTCCTGCATGGCCCGGCCAGTCCAGCGTCCAGCCCATGTTCGTCGAAAAATCTGCGCTGCCGATTCCCCCGACTTTGCCGATTTCGTCGGCGCTGCCGATTCCAACACTGCCCGCCGTGCCTGAACCAGCGCTGTTTCGTCAGCGTGTCCCCTCGACAAATTTTCCTGCCTGGCCTGGACAGTCCATC
>NC_084853.1:15001052-15003552 GCF_951802175.1 Populus nigra
CCCCCCCTGAACGGGGCACGACAGGCCACCGCGCTGGCTCGTCCAGCGTCGACAGTCCCTCGTCCAGGTTTCAGATCGCGCCAAGTCGAACCCATGACCTGCTCAAGCCATCGTGCGCTGCCGAATCCGCATCTGCGTGTAGGCTGCCATTCCACGCGGCAGCCCCTGTTTTCGTCAGCGTGCCCCCCTGACGAATTTTCCTGCCTGGCCCAGTCCAGCGTCCAGCCCCTGTTCGTCGAAAAATCTGCGCTGCCGATTTTCCACGCGGCAGCCCCTCTTTTCGTCAGCGTGCCCCCCTGACGAATTTTCCTGCCTGGCCCGGCCAGTCCAGCCCCTGTTCGTCGAAAAATCTGCGCTGCCGATTTTCCACGCGGCAGCCCCTCTTTTCGTCAGCGTGCCCCCCTGACGAATTTTCCTGCCTGGCCCGGCCGGTCCAGCATCCAGCCCCTGTTCGTCGAAAAATCTGCGCTGCCGATTTTCCACGCGGCAGCCCCTGTTTTCCTCAGCGTTCCCCCCTGACGAATGTTCGTCGAAAAATCTGCGCTGCCGATTTTCCACGCGGCAGCCCCTCTTTTCGTCAGCGTGCCCCCCTGACGAATGTTCGTCGAAAAATCTGCGCTGCCGATTTTCCACGCGGCAGCCCCTGTTTTCGTCAGCGTGCCCCCCTGACGAATTTTCCTGCCTGGCCCAGTCCAGCGTCCAGCCCCTGTTCGTCGAAAAATCTGCGCTGCCGATTTTCCACGCGGCAGCCCCTCTTTTCGTCAGCGTGCCCCCCTGACGAATTTTCCTGCCTGGCCCGGCCAGTCCAGCCCCTGTTCGTCGAAAAATCTGCGCTGCCGATTTTCCACGCGGCAGCCCCTCTTTTCGTCAGCGTGCCCCCCTGACGAATTTTCCTGCCTGGCCCGGCCGGTCCAGCATCCAGCCCCTGTTCGTCGAAAAATCTGCGCTGCCGATTTTCCACGCGGCAGCCCCTGTTTTCCTCAGCGTTCCCCCCTGACGAATGTTCGTCGAAAAATCTGCGCTGCCGATTTTCCACGCGGCAGCCCCTCTTTTCGTCAGCGTGCCCCCCTGACGAATGTTCGTCGAAAAATCTGCGCTGCCGATTTTCCACGCGGCAGCCCCTCTTTTCGTCAGCGTGCCCCCTGACGAATTTTCCTGCCTGGCCCAGTCCAGCGTCCAGCCCCTGTTCGTCGAAAAATCTGCGCTGCCGATTTTCCACGCGGCAGCCCCTCTTTTCGTCAGCGTGCCCCCCTGACGAATTTTCCTGCCTGGCCCGGCCAGTCCAGCCCCTGTTCGTCGAAAAATCTGCGCTGCCGATTTTCCACGCGGCAGCCCCTCTTTTCGTCAGCGTGCCCCCCTGACGAATTTTCCTGCCTGGCCCGGCCGGTCCAGCCCCTGTTCGTCGAAAAATCTGCGCTGCCGATTTTCCACTCCGCAGCCCCTGTTTTCGTCAGCGTGGCCCCCTGACGAATTTTCCTGCCTGGCCCGGCCAGTCCAGCGCCCAGCCCCTGTTCGTCGAAAAATCTGCGCTGCCGATTTTCCCCGACGAACCTGCAGCTGCACAAATCCGCGCTGCCACTGCCCCATTGTCTGGACCAACAGTCTTTTCCATCAAGCCCTGGACTATAAATCGTCCAGACTCATCGCCAGCACCCGCTGCCGATTCTGCCGACTTTGCCGATTTCGTCGGCGCTGCCGATTCCAACACTGCACCCACCGTGTCTAAACCAGCGCTGTTTCGTCAGCGTGTCCCCTTGACGAATTTCCCTGCCTGGCCTGGACAGTCCATCTTCCAGCCCATGTTCATCGAAAAATCTGCGCTGCCGATTTCCCCGACGAACCTGCAGCTGCACAAATCTGCGCTGCCGATTTCCCCCCCTGTCGGCATGGCTGCCGCTGCCCCGATGTCCAGACCAACAGTCTTTTTTGTCGACTTTGCCGATTTTGTCCGCGCTGCCGATTCCAACACTACCCCCTGCATCCAAACCAGCATTGTTTCGTCAGCTCTTCCCCTGACGATTTTAGCCCTGTAACAAACAGTAGGCCTCCAATCCCGCGGGAGCCAAGTTGATAGGGAAGAGAATTGAATGACGCGCCTGGTCCTCGCACCCCGCCACCCGAGGGCCTTTTTCCCGGCAGCCTCTGAAAAACTCTAGCTTTCACGGTCCTCGCCGCCCCTCACCACCATGGCAGGCCTCTAATCCCACCCATCAGCAGTTGTAGCCGATAGGGCAGTGATTTGAATGACGCGTCGCGGGCCGCCGGGTCATCTCACCCCGCCATTAATTGGAGCGTTTTTGGCTGGCCGAGGATGGGGGGATGGATCTCTTCTTCCGAAAAAGCAAACAGTACATCGGGAGTTATGTTGACGGGGCATGGAATTGAATGACCCGTCGCGGGCCGCCGGGTCATCTCACCCGGCCATCCCGGGGAGCGTTTTTCCCGGCAGCATCGGGGAAACTCTTGCTTTCACTGCCCGCTGCCCAAGTCCCCACTCGCA
>NC_084853.1:15019915-15022415 GCF_951802175.1 Populus nigra
GGCAGCGCAGATTTTGCGACGAACATGGGCTGGGCGATGGACTGTCCAGGCCAGGCAGGAAAATTTGTCGAGGGGACACGCTGACGAAACAGCGCTGGTTCAGGCACGGCGGGCAGTGTTGGAATCGGCAGCGCCGACGAAATCGGCAAAGTCGGCAGAATCGGCAGCGCAGATTTTTCGACGAACACGGGCTGGACGGTGGACTGTCCAGGCCAGGCAGGAAAATTCGTCGAGGGGACACGCTGACGAAACAGCGCTGGTTCAGGCACGGCGGGCAGTGGTGGAATCGGCAGCGCCGACGAAATCGGCAAAGTCGGCAGAATCGGCAGCAGGTGCTGGCGATGAGTCAGGACGGACTGGATAGTCCAAGGCTCGATGAGAAAGACCGCTGGTTTAGACACTGGGGCAGTGGCAGCCCGCGGGGCAGTGTCGGCAGATTCGGCAGCAGTGTCTGCCGATTCGGCAGCGTTGGCTTGTTGGCGCGGGGGGCCGATGCGAGTGGGGACTTGGGCAGCGGGCAGTGAAAGCAAGAGTTTCCCCGATGCTGCCGGGAAAAACGCTCCCCGGGATGGCCGGGTGAGATGACCCGGCGGCCCGCGACGGGTCATTCAATTCCATGCCCCGTCAACATAACTCCCGATGTACTGTTTGCTTTTTCGGAAGAGATCCATCCCCCCATCCTCGGCCAGCCAAAAACGCTCCAATTAATGGCCGGGTGAGATGACCCGGCGGCCCGCGACGCGTCATTCAAATCACTGCCCTATCGGCTACAACTGCTGATGGGTGGGATTAGAGGCCTGCCATGGTGGTGAGGGGCGGCGAGGACCGTGAAAGCTAGAGTTTTTCAGAGGCTGCCGGGAAAAAGGCCCCTCGGGTGGCGGGGTGCGAGGACCAGGCGCGTCATTCAATTCTCTTCCCTATCAACTTGGCTCCCGTTGGCGGGATTGGAGGCCTACTGTTTGTTACAGGGCTAAAATCGTCAGGGGAAGAGCTGACGAAACAATGCTGGTTTGGATGCAGGGGGTAGTGTTGGAATCGGCAGCGCGGACAAAATCGGCAAAGTCGACAAAAAAGACTGTTGGTCTGGACATCGGGGCAGCGGCAGCCATGCCGACAGGGGGGGAAATCGGCAGCGCAGATTTGTGCAGCTGCAGGTTCGTCGGGGAAATCGGCAGCGCAGATTTTTCGATGAACATGGGCTGGAAGATGGACTGTCCAGGCCAGGCAGGGAAATTCGTCAAGGGGACACGCTGACGAAACAGCGCTGGTTTAGACACGGTGGGTGCAGTGTTGGAATCGGCAGCGCCGACGAAATCGGCAAAGTCGGCAGAATCGGCAGCGGGTGCTGGCGATGAGTCTGGACGATTTATAGTCCAGGGCTTGATGGAAAAGACTGTTGGTCCAGACAATGGGGCAGTGGCAGCGCGGATTTGTGCAGCTGCAGGTTCGTCGGGGAAAATCGGCAGCGCAGATTTTTCGACGAACAGGGGCTGGGCGCTGGACTGGCCGGGCCAGGCAGGAAAATTCGTCAGGGGGCCACGCTGACGAAAACAGGGGCTGCGGAGTGGAAAATCGGCAGCGCAGATTTTTCGACGAACAGGGGCTGGACCGGCCGGGCCAGGCAGGAAAATTCGTCAGGGGGGCACGCTGACGAAAAGAGGGGCTGCCGCGTGGAAAATCAGCGGCGCAGATTTTTCGACGAACAGGGGCTGGACTGGCCGGGCCAGGCAGGAAAATTCGTCAGGGGGGCACGCTGACGAAAAGAGGGGCTGCCGCGTGGAAAATCGGCAGCGCAGATTTTTCGACGAACAGGGGCTGGACGCTGGACTGGGCCAGGCAGGAAAATTCGTCAGGGGGCACGCTGACGAAAAGAGGGGCTGCCGCGTGGAAAATCGGCAGCGCAGATTTTTCGACGAACATTCGTCAGGGGGGCACGCTGACGAAAAGAGGGGCTGCCGCGTGGAAAATCGGCAGCGCAGATTTTTCAACGAACATTCGTCAGGGGGGCACGCTGAGGAAAACAGGGGCTGCCGCGTGGAAAATCGGCAGCGCAGATTTTTCGACGAACAGGGGCTGGATGCTGGACCGGCCGGGCCAGGCAGGAAAATTCGTCAGGGGGGCACGCTGACGAAAAGAGGGGCTGCCGCGTGGAAAATCGGCAGCGCAGATTTTTCGACGAACAGGGGCTGGACTGGCCGGGCCAGGCAGGAAAATTCGTCAGGGGGGCACGCTGACGAAAAGAGGGGCTGCCGCGTGGAAAATCGGCAGCGCAGATTTTTCGACGAACAGGGGCTGGACGCTGGACTGGGCCAGGCAGGAAAATTCGTCAGGGGGGCACGCTGACGAAAACAGGGGCTGCCGCGTGGAATGGCAGCCTACACGCAGATGCGAATTCGGCAGCGCACGATGGCTTGAGCAGGTCATGGGTTCGACTTGGCGCGATCTGAAACCTGGACGAGGGACTGTCGACGCTGGACGAGCCAGCGCGGTGGCCTGTCGT
>NC_084853.1:15032415-15037415 GCF_951802175.1 Populus nigra
GGGAAAATCGGCAGCGCAGATTTTTCGACGAACATGGGCTGGACGATGGACTGTCCAGGCCAGGCAGGAAAATTTGTCGAGGGGACACGCTGACGAAACAGCGCTGGTTCAGGCACGGCGGGCAGTGTTGGAATCGGCAGCGCCGACGAAATCGGCAAAGTCGGGGGAATCGGCAGCGCAGATTTTTCGACGAACATGGGCTGGACGCTGGACTGGCCGGGCCATGCAGGAAAATTCATCGAGGGGACACGCTGACGAAACAGCGCTGGTTCAGGCACGGCGGGCAGTGGTGGAATCGGCAGCGCCGACGAAATCGGCAAAGTCGGCAGAATCGGCAGCGGGTGCTGGCGATGGGTCTGGACGGGCTGGATAGTCCAAGGCTCGACGAGAAAGACTGCTGGTTTAGACACTGGGGCAGTGGCAGCCCGCGGGACAGTGTCGGCAGATTCGGCAGCGCAGATTTGTGCGGCTGCAGGTTCGTCGGGGAAAATCGGCAGCGCAGATTTTGCGACGAACATGGGCTGGGCGATGGACTGTCCAGGCCAGGCAGGAAAATTTGTCGAGGGGACACGCTGACGAAACAGCGCTGGTTCAGGCACGGCGGGCAGTGTTGGAATCGGCAGCGCCGACGAAATCGGCAAAGTCGGCAGAATCGGCAGCGCAGATTTTTCGACGAACACGGGCTGGACGGTGGACTGTCCAGGCCAGGCAGGAAAATTCGTCGAGGGGACACGCTGACGAAACAGCGCTGGTTCAGGCACGGCGGGCAGTGGTGGAATCGGCAGCGCCGACGAAATCGGCAAAGTCGGCAGAATCGGCAGCAGGTGCTGGCGATGAGTCAGGACGGACTGGATAGTCCAAGGCTCGATGAGAAAGACCGCTGGTTTAGACACTGGGGCAGTGGCAGCCCGCGGGGCAGTGTCGGCAGATTCGGCAGCAGTGTCTGCCGATTCGGCAGCGTTGGCTTGTTGGCGCGGGGGGCCGATGCGAGTGGGGACTTGGGCAGCGGGCAGTGAAAGCAAGAGTTTCCCCGATGCTGCCGGGAAAAACGCTCCCCGGGATGGCCGGGTGAGATGACCCGGCGGCCCGCGACGGGTCATTCAATTCCATGCCCCGTCAACATAACTCCCGATGTACTGTTTGCTTTTTCGGAAGAGATCCATCCCCCCATCCTCGGCCAGCCAAAAACGCTCCAATTAATGGCCGGGTGAGATGACCCGGCGGCCCGCGACGCGTCATTCAAATCACTGCCCTATCGGCTACAACTGCTGATGGGTGGGATTAGAGGCCTGCCATGGTGGTGAGGGGCGGCGAGGACCGTGAAAGCTAGAGTTTTTCAGAGGCTGCCGGGAAAAAGGCCCCTCGGGTGGCGGGGTGCGAGGACCAGGCGCGTCATTCAATTCTCTTCCCTATCAACTTGGCTCCCGTTGGCGGGATTGGAGGCCTACTGTTTGTTACAGGGCTAAAATCGTCAGGGGAAGAGCTGACGAAACAATGCTGGTTTGGATGCAGGGGGTAGTGTTGGAATCGGCAGCGCGGACAAAATCGGCAAAGTCGACAAAAAAGACTGTTGGTCTGGACATCGGGGCAGCGGCAGCCATGCCGACAGGGGGGGAAATCGGCAGCGCAGATTTGTGCAGCTGCAGGTTCGTCGGGGAAATCGGCAGCGCAGATTTTTCGATGAACATGGGCTGGAAGATGGACTGTCCAGGCCAGGCAGGGAAATTCGTCAAGGGGACACGCTGACGAAACAGCGCTGGTTTAGACACGGTGGGTGCAGTGTTGGAATCGGCAGCGCCGACGAAATCGGCAAAGTCGGCAGAATCGGCAGCGGGTGCTGGCGATGAGTCTGGACGATTTATAGTCCAGGGCTTGATGGAAAAGACTGTTGGTCCAGACAATGGGGCAGTGGCAGCGCGGATTTGTGCAGCTGCAGGTTCGTCGGGGAAAATCGGCAGCGCAGATTTTTCGACGAACAGGGGCTGGGCGCTGGACTGGCCGGGCCAGGCAGGAAAATTCGTCAGGGGGCCACGCTGACGAAAACAGGGGCTGCGGAGTGGAAAATCGGCAGCGCAGATTTTTCGACGAACAGGGGCTGGACCGGCCGGGCCAGGCAGGAAAATTCGTCAGGGGGGCACGCTGACGAAAAGAGGGGCTGCCGCGTGGAAAATCAGCGGCGCAGATTTTTCGACGAACAGGGGCTGGACTGGCCGGGCCAGGCAGGAAAATTCGTCAGGGGGGCACGCTGACGAAAAGAGGGGCTGCCGCGTGGAAAATCGGCAGCGCAGATTTTTCGACGAACAGGGGCTGGACGCTGGACTGGGCCAGGCAGGAAAATTCGTCAGGGGGCACGCTGACGAAAAGAGGGGCTGCCGCGTGGAAAATCGGCAGCGCAGATTTTTCGACGAACATTCGTCAGGGGGGCACGCTGACGAAAAGAGGGGCTGCCGCGTGGAAAATCGGCAGCGCAGATTTTTCAACGAACATTCGTCAGGGGGGCACGCTGAGGAAAACAGGGGCTGCCGCGTGGAAAATCGGCAGCGCAGATTTTTCGACGAACAGGGGCTGGATGCTGGACCGGCCGGGCCAGGCAGGAAAATTCGTCAGGGGGGCACGCTGACGAAAAGAGGGGCTGCCGCGTGGAAAATCGGCAGCGCAGATTTTTCGACGAACAGGGGCTGGACTGGCCGGGCCAGGCAGGAAAATTCGTCAGGGGGGCACGCTGACGAAAAGAGGGGCTGCCGCGTGGAAAATCGGCAGCGCAGATTTTTCGACGAACAGGGGCTGGACGCTGGACTGGGCCAGGCAGGAAAATTCGTCAGGGGGGCACGCTGACGAAAACAGGGGCTGCCGCGTGGAATGGCAGCCTACACGCAGATGCGAATTCGGCAGCGCACGATGGCTTGAGCAGGTCATGGGTTCGACTTGGCGCGATCTGAAACCTGGACGAGGGACTGTCGACGCTGGACGAGCCAGCGCGGTGGCCTGTCGTGCCCCGTTCAGGGGGGGCCTGCCGCGGAGACAGCCCTCGCGGGCTCGACAGCGCAGGCCAGCGTCCCCGACGTCGCTGGCCGCGGCAGGCGAGCTGCCGGGGTTCCCGCATTCCTACAAGAAAACGTCGTGCTTTCCACATGAAACCAATCCAGTAAAATCAGCCATATTTTTATGAGGCTGCCCACTGAATTTGGGGTCATTCCGGGCCGGTTCCTAGTTTTGCGGATTTACTCGATTTCTAATGGTAGGAAAATTAAAACAAATACTTCCCGACCTCGAAAAATTCTGGGAAAATTAATGAAGGTGGATTGGATTTTTGCCAACCTCTGTGCAAAATTTCAGCTCAAAATACCAAGAAATGAATTTTTTAGAGGGGGGGTGACAGCTGGGACCTAGTAGTGTCTCCCCCTGCCAGAGCTGCAATGACACTTATTGCTCTTTAGGGAGCCACCAGGCCGGCGCCCCTCAAAGACCACACGCGCGCGCGCGCCCGCCCGCGCTGGGCGCTGGGGCGCTGGGGCGCTGGGGCCTGAGGGCCTGGGGCCCTTGGGGGCCCTTGGGCGCTTGGGCGCGCGCGCGCGGCCCCCGCAGCCATGCCGCGCTGCGCGACGCGCGGACAGCCCCTGCTGGCTTGCTCTCTCGCCCGCGGGGGGGCTGCCTTCGGGCCCTGGCCCCCCGCGTTCTGGCCTGCCCCCTGCGTGGGAGAGGCTAGGCGCTGCAGGGGCCAGCCCGACGTCGCTGGCCGCGGCAGGCGACAGCCCGACATCGCTGGCCGCGGCAGGGGCCAGCCCGACGTCGCTGGCCGCGGCAGGCGACAGCCCCTGCTGGCTTGCTCTCTCGCCCGCGGGGGGGCTGCCTTCGGGCCCTGGCCCCCCGCGTTCTGGCCTGCCCCCCGCGTGGGAGAGGCTAGGCGCTGCAGGGGCCAGCCCGACGTCGCTGGCCGCGGCAGGCGACAGCCCCTGCTGGCTTGCTCTCTCGCCCGCGGGGGGGCTGCCTTCGGGCCCTGGCCCCCCGCGTTCTGGCCTGCCCCCCGCGTGGGAGAGGCTAGGCGCTGCAGGGGCCAGCCCGACGTCGCTGGCCGCGGCAGGCGAGCCGCCGGGGTTCCCGCATTCCTACAACAAAACGTCGTGCTTTCCACATGAAATCAATCCAGTAAAATCAGCCATATTTTTATGAGGCTGCCCACTGAATTTGGGGTCATTCCGAGCCGGTTCCTATTTTTTCCGATTTCCTCGATTTTTAATGGTAGGAAAATAAAAAAAAATACTTCCCGACCTCGAAAAATTCTGGAAAAATTAATAAAGTTGGATTGGATTTTTGCCAACCTCTGTGCAAAATTTCAGCTCAAAATACCAAGAAATGAATTTTTTAGAGGGGGGGTGACAGCTGGGACCTAGTAGTGTCTCCCCCTGCCAGAGCTTCAATGACACTTATTGCTCTTTAGGGGGGTGCCCCCTGACTGGCCATGGGGCGCGCTGGCCTGGCGCCCATAGGCCTGCCGCGGGGGATATGTGGGCTGTTGCTAAACTCGGACTAAGGTGGGGGGCCTCATGGCCCGAAGTATTGCCGGCATCGATGACCCGTTTTCCGGCCGGCGACGACCCGATTCCGGCCACCGTCTTCGGGACCCGCTCCAAGCCGTCGGGCGCGTTGGGGCTGCTTATCCGCGGCGTGGGCGTGGCATTCATTTGCCGTGCTTGTGCCAAGGTGCTGGCAGCTGCTGCGCGGCTGTCTGCTTGCCGCGACGTCACGGCGGCGGTGGCCGCTGCCCCTGCTCGCAAGTCGGAGGCCTGGCCGACGTGGCTGGTGCGGACCGCCGAGCTTGGGGATTGCGAGGAGAGCTCTACGCTGGCGTGGGCGTGGCATTAAATTGCCGTGCGCGCGCCCATGCGTTGGCTCTCCTCGCAATCCCCGACCTCGTGGCGTGACGTGCCCGCTGCCGAGGCCTGGCCTCCGTCTTGCGAGCCGGGGCTGACAGCCCCCCGCATGATTGTCCCTGTCGTTCC
>NC_084853.1:15047415-15049915 GCF_951802175.1 Populus nigra
CAGGAAAATTCGTCAGGGGGCCACGCTGACGAAAACAGGGGCTGCGGAGTGGAAAATCGGCAGCGCAGATTTTTCGACGAACAGGGGCTGGACCGGCCGGGCCAGGCAGGAAAATTCGTCAGGGGGGCACGCTGACGAAAAGAGGGGCTGCCGCGTGGAAAATCAGCGGCGCAGATTTTTCGACGAACAGGGGCTGGACTGGCCGGGCCAGGCAGGAAAATTCGTCAGGGGGGCACGCTGACGAAAAGAGGGGCTGCCGCGTGGAAAATCGGCAGCGCAGATTTTTCGACGAACAGGGGCTGGACGCTGGACTGGGCCAGGCAGGAAAATTCGTCAGGGGGCACGCTGACGAAAAGAGGGGCTGCCGCGTGGAAAATCGGCAGCGCAGATTTTTCGACGAACATTCGTCAGGGGGGCACGCTGACGAAAAGAGGGGCTGCCGCGTGGAAAATCGGCAGCGCAGATTTTTCAACGAACATTCGTCAGGGGGGCACGCTGAGGAAAACAGGGGCTGCCGCGTGGAAAATCGGCAGCGCAGATTTTTCGACGAACAGGGGCTGGATGCTGGACCGGCCGGGCCAGGCAGGAAAATTCGTCAGGGGGGCACGCTGACGAAAAGAGGGGCTGCCGCGTGGAAAATCGGCAGCGCAGATTTTTCGACGAACAGGGGCTGGACTGGCCGGGCCAGGCAGGAAAATTCGTCAGGGGGGCACGCTGACGAAAAGAGGGGCTGCCGCGTGGAAAATCGGCAGCGCAGATTTTTCGACGAACAGGGGCTGGACGCTGGACTGGGCCAGGCAGGAAAATTCGTCAGGGGGGCACGCTGACGAAAACAGGGGCTGCCGCGTGGAATGGCAGCCTACACGCAGATGCGAATTCGGCAGCGCACGATGGCTTGAGCAGGTCATGGGTTCGACTTGGCGCGATCTGAAACCTGGACGAGGGACTGTCGACGCTGGACGAGCCAGCGCGGTGGCCTGTCGTGCCCCGTTCAGGGGGGGCCTGCCGCGGAGACAGCCCTCGCGGGCTCGACAGCGCAGGCCAGCGTCCCCGACGTCGCTGGCCGCGGCAGGCGAGCTGCCGGGGTTCCCGCATTCCTACAAGAAAACGTCGTGCTTTCCACATGAAACCAATCCAGTAAAATCAGCCATATTTTTATGAGGCTGCCCACTGAATTTGGGGTCATTCCGGGCCGGTTCCTAGTTTTGCGGATTTACTCGATTTCTAATGGTAGGAAAATTAAAACAAATACTTCCCGACCTCGAAAAATTCTGGGAAAATTAATGAAGGTGGATTGGATTTTTGCCAACCTCTGTGCAAAATTTCAGCTCAAAATACCAAGAAATGAATTTTTTAGAGGGGGGGTGACAGCTGGGACCTAGTAGTGTCTCCCCCTGCCAGAGCTGCAATGACACTTATTGCTCTTTAGGGAGCCACCAGGCCGGCGCCCCTCAAAGACCACACGCGCGCGCGCGCCCGCCCGCGCTGGGCGCTGGGGCGCTGGGGCGCTGGGGCCTGAGGGCCTGGGGCCCTTGGGGCCCCTTGGGCGCTTGGGCGCGCGCGCGCGGCCCCCGCAGCCATGCCGCGCTGCGCGACGCGCGGACAGCCCCTGCTGGCTTGCTCTCTCGCCCGCGGGGGGGCTGCCTTCGGGCCCTGGCCCCCCGCGTTCTGGCCTGCCCCCTGCGTGGGAGAGGCTAGGCGCTGCAGGGGCCAGCCCGACGTCGCTGGCCGCGGCAGGCGACAGCCCGACATCGCTGGCCGCGGCAGGGGCCAGCCCGACGTCGCTGGCCGCGGCAGGCGACAGCCCCTGCTGGCTTGCTCTCTCGCCCGCGGGGGGGCTGCCTTCGGGCCCTGGCCCCCCGCGTTCTGGCCTGCCCCCCGCGTGGGAGAGGCTAGGCGCTGCAGGGGCCAGCCCGACGTCGCTGGCCGCGGCAGGCGAGCCGCCGGGGTTCCCGCATTCCTACAACAAAACGTCGTGCTTTCCACATGAAATCAATCCAGTAAAATCAGCCATATTTTTATGAGGCTGCCCACTGAATTTGGGGTCATTCCGAGCCGGTTCCTATTTTTTCCGATTTCCTCGATTTTTAATGGTAGGAAAATAAAAAAAAATACTTCCCGACCTCGAAAAATTCTGGAAAAATTAATAAAGTTGGATTGGATTTTTGCCAACCTCTGTGCAAAATTTCAGCTCAAAATACCAAGAAATGAATTTTTTAGAGGGGGGGTGACAGCTGGGACCTAGTAGTGTCTCCCCCTGCCAGAGCTTCAATGACACTTATTGCTCTTTAGGGGGGTGCCCCCTGACTGGCCATGGGGCGCGCTGGCCTGGCGCCCATAGGCCTGCCGCGGGGGATATGTGGGCTGTTGCTAAACTCGGACTAAGGTGGGGGGCCTCATGGCCCGAAGTATTGCCGGCATCGATGACCCGTTTTCCGGCCGGCGACGACCCGATTCCGGCCACCGTCTTCGGGACCCGCTCCAAGCCGTCGGGCGCGTT
>NC_084853.1:15059915-15062415 GCF_951802175.1 Populus nigra
GGGAAATCGGCAGCGCAGATTTTTCGATGAACATGGGCTGGAAGATGGACTGTCCAGGCCAGGCAGGGAAATTCGTCAAGGGGACACGCTGACGAAACAGCGCTGGTTTAGACACGGTGGGTGCAGTGTTGGAATCGGCAGCGCCGACGAAATCGGCAAAGTCGGCAGAATCGGCAGCGGGTGCTGGCGATGAGTCTGGACGATTTATAGTCCAGGGCTTGATGGAAAAGACTGTTGGTCCAGACAATGGGGCAGTGGCAGCGCGAATTTGTGCAGCTGCAGGTTCGTCGGGGAAAATCGGCAGCGCAGATTTTTCGACGAACAGGGGCTGGGCGCTGGACTGGCCGGGCCAGGCAGGAAAATTCGTCAGGGGGCCACGCTGACGAAAACAGGGGCTGCGGAGTGGAAAATCGGCAGCGCAGATTTTTCGACGAACAGGGGCTGGACCGGCCGGGCCAGGCAGGAAAATTCGTCAGGGGGGCACGCTGACGAAAAGAGGGGCTGCCGCGTGGAAAATCAGCGGCGCAGATTTTTCGACGAACAGGGGCTGGACTGGCCGGGCCAGGCAGGAAAATTCGTCAGGGGGGCACGCTGACGAAAAGAGGGGCTGCCGCGTGGAAAATCGGCAGCGCAGATTTTTCGACGAACAGGGGCTGGACGCTGGACTGGGCCAGGCAGGAAAATTCGTCAGGGGGCACGCTGACGAAAAGAGGGGCTGCCGCGTGGAAAATCGGCAGCGCAGATTTTTCGACGAACATTCGTCAGGGGGGCACGCTGACGAAAAGAGGGGCTGCCGCGTGGAAAATCGGCAGCGCAGATTTTTCAACGAACATTCGTCAGGGGGGCACGCTGAGGAAAACAGGGGCTGCCGCGTGGAAAATCGGCAGCGCAGATTTTTCGACGAACAGGGGCTGGATGCTGGACCGGCCGGGCCAGGCAGGAAAATTCGTCAGGGGGGCACGCTGACGAAAAGAGGGGCTGCCGCGTGGAAAATCGGCAGCGCAGATTTTTCGACGAACAGGGGCTGGACTGGCCGGGCCAGGCAGGAAAATTCGTCAGGGGGGCACGCTGACGAAAAGAGGGGCTGCCGCGTGGAAAATCGGCAGCGCAGATTTTTCGACGAACAGGGGCTGGACGCTGGACTGGGCCAGGCAGGAAAATTCGTCAGGGGGGCACGCTGACGAAAACAGGGGCTGCCGCGTGGAATGGCAGCCTACACGCAGATGCGAATTCGGCAGCGCACGATGGCTTGAGCAGGTCATGGGTTCGACTTGGCGCGATCTGAAACCTGGACGAGGGACTGTCGACGCTGGACGAGCCAGCGCGGTGGCCTGTCGTGCCCCGTTCAGGGGGGGCCTGCCGCGGAGACAGCCCTCGCGGGCTCGACAGCGCAGGCCAGCGTCCCCGACGTCGCTGGCCGCGGCAGGCGAGCTGCCGGGGTTCCCGCATTCCTACAAGAAAACGTCGTGCTTTCCACATGAAACCAATCCAGTAAAATCAGCCATATTTTTATGAGGCTGCCCACTGAATTTGGGGTCATTCCGGGCCGGTTCCTAGTTTTGCGGATTTACTCGATTTCTAATGGTAGGAAAATTAAAACAAATACTTCCCGACCTCGAAAAATTCTGGGAAAATTAATGAAGGTGGATTGGATTTTTGCCAACCTCTGTGCAAAATTTCAGCTCAAAATACCAAGAAATGAATTTTTTAGAGGGGGGGTGACAGCTGGGACCTAGTAGTGTCTCCCCCTGCCAGAGCTGCAATGACACTTATTGCTCTTTAGGGAGCCACCAGGCCGGCGCCCCTCAAAGACCACACGCGCGCGCGCGCCCGCCCGCGCTGGGCGCTGGGGCGCTGGGGCGCTGGGGCCTGAGGGCCTGGGGCCCTTGGGGGCCCTTGGGCGCTTGGGCGCGCGCGCGCGGCCCCCGCAGCCATGCCGCGCTGCGCGACGCGCGGACAGCCCCTGCTGGCTTGCTCTCTCGCCCGCGGGGGGGCTGCCTTCGGGCCCTGGCCCCCCGCGTTCTGGCCTGCCCCCTGCGTGGGAGAGGCTAGGCGCTGCAGGGGCCAGCCCGACGTCGCTGGCCGCGGCAGGCGACAGCCCGACATCGCTGGCCGCGGCAGGCGACAGCCCGACATCGCTGGCCGCGGCAGGGGCCAGCCCGACGTCGCTGGCCGCGGCAGGCGACAGCCCCTGCTGGCTTGCTCTCTCGCCCGCGGGGGGGCTGCCTTCGGGCCCTGGCCCCCCGCGTTCTGGCCTGCCCCCCGCGTGGGAGAGGCTAGGCGCTGCAGGGGCCAGCCCGACGTCGCTGGCCGCGGCAGGCGACAGCCCCTGCTGGCTTGCTCTCTCGCCCGCGGGGGGGCTGCCTTCGGGCCCTGGCCCCCCGCGTTCTGGCCTGCCCCCCGCGTGGGAGAGGCTAGGCGCTGCAGGGGCCAGCCCGACGTCGCTGGCCGCGGCAGGCGAGCCGCCGGGGTTCCCGCATTCCTACAACAAAACGTCGTG
>NC_084853.1:15072415-15074915 GCF_951802175.1 Populus nigra
GATGTACTGTTTGCTTTTTCGGAAGAGATCCATCCCCCCATCCTCGGCCAGCCAAAAACGCTCCAATTAATGGCCGGGTGAGATGACCCGGCGGCCCGCGACGCGTCATTCAAATCACTGCCCTATCGGCTACAACTGCTGATGGGTGGGATTAGAGGCCTGCCATGGTGGTGAGGGGCGGCGAGGACCGTGAAAGCTAGAGTTTTTCAGAGGCTGCCGGGAAAAAGGCCCCTCGGGTGGCGGGGTGCGAGGACCAGGCGCGTCATTCAATTCTCTTCCCTATCAACTTGGCTCCCGTTGGCGGGATTGGAGGCCTACTGTTTGTTACAGGGCTAAAATCGTCAGGGGAAGAGCTGACGAAACAATGCTGGTTTGGATGCAGGGGGTAGTGTTGGAATCGGCAGCGCGGACAAAATCGGCAAAGTCGACAAAAAAGACTGTTGGTCTGGACATCGGGGCAGCGGCAGCCATGCCGACAGGGGGGGAAATCGGCAGCGCAGATTTGTGCAGCTGCAGGTTCGTCGGGGAAATCGGCAGCGCAGATTTTTCGATGAACATGGGCTGGAAGATGGACTGTCCAGGCCAGGCAGGGAAATTCGTCAAGGGGACACGCTGACGAAACAGCGCTGGTTTAGACACGGTGGGTGCAGTGTTGGAATCGGCAGCGCCGACGAAATCGGCAAAGTCGGCAGAATCGGCAGCGGGTGCTGGCGATGAGTCTGGACGATTTATAGTCCAGGGCTTGATGGAAAAGACTGTTGGTCCAGACAATGGGGCAGTGGCAGCGCGGATTTGTGCAGCTGCAGGTTCGTCGGGGAAAATCGGCAGCGCAGATTTTTCGACGAACAGGGGCTGGGCGCTGGACTGGCCGGGCCAGGCAGGAAAATTCGTCAGGGGGCCACGCTGACGAAAACAGGGGCTGCGGAGTGGAAAATCGGCAGCGCAGATTTTTCGACGAACAGGGGCTGGACCGGCCGGGCCAGGCAGGAAAATTCGTCAGGGGGGCACGCTGACGAAAAGAGGGGCTGCCGCGTGGAAAATCAGCGGCGCAGATTTTTCGACGAACAGGGGCTGGACTGGCCGGGCCAGGCAGGAAAATTCGTCAGGGGGGCACGCTGACGAAAAGAGGGGCTGCCGCGTGGAAAATCGGCAGCGCAGATTTTTCGACGAACAGGGGCTGGACGCTGGACTGGGCCAGGCAGGAAAATTCGTCAGGGGGCACGCTGACGAAAAGAGGGGCTGCCGCGTGGAAAATCGGCAGCGCAGATTTTTCGACGAACATTCGTCAGGGGGGCACGCTGACGAAAAGAGGGGCTGCCGCGTGGAAAATCGGCAGCGCAGATTTTTCAACGAACATTCGTCAGGGGGGCACGCTGAGGAAAACAGGGGCTGCCGCGTGGAAAATCGGCAGCGCAGATTTTTCGACGAACAGGGGCTGGATGCTGGACCGGCCGGGCCAGGCAGGAAAATTCGTCAGGGGGGCACGCTGACGAAAAGAGGGGCTGCCGCGTGGAAAATCGGCAGCGCAGATTTTTCGACGAACAGGGGCTGGACTGGCCGGGCCAGGCAGGAAAATTCGTCAGGGGGGCACGCTGACGAAAAGAGGGGCTGCCGCGTGGAAAATCGGCAGCGCAGATTTTTCGACGAACAGGGGCTGGACGCTGGACTGGGCCAGGCAGGAAAATTCGTCAGGGGGGCACGCTGACGAAAACAGGGGCTGCCGCGTGGAATGGCAGCCTACACGCAGATGCGAATTCGGCAGCGCACGATGGCTTGAGCAGGTCATGGGTTCGACTTGGCGCGATCTGAAACCTGGACGAGGGACTGTCGACGCTGGACGAGCCAGCGCGGTGGCCTGTCGTGCCCCGTTCAGGGGGGGCCTGCCGCGGAGACAGCCCTCGCGGGCTCGACAGCGCAGGCCAGCGTCCCCGACGTCGCTGGCCGCGGCAGGCGAGCTGCCGGGGTTCCCGCATTCCTACAAGAAAACGTCGTGCTTTCCACATGAAACCAATCCAGTAAAATCAGCCATATTTTTATGAGGCTGCCCACTGAATTTGGGGTCATTCCGGGCCGGTTCCTAGTTTTGCGGATTTACTCGATTTCTAATGGTAGGAAAATTAAAACAAATACTTCCCGACCTCGAAAAATTCTGGGAAAATTAATGAAGGTGGATTGGATTTTTGCCAACCTCTGTGCAAAATTTCAGCTCAAAATACCAAGAAATGAATTTTTTAGAGGGGGGGTGACAGCTGGGACCTAGTAGTGTCTCCCCCTGCCAGAGCTGCAATGACACTTATTGCTCTTTAGGGAGCCACCAGGCCGGCGCCCCTCAAAGACCACACGCGCGCGCGCGCCCGCCCGCGCTGGGCGCTGGGGCGCTGGGGCGCTGGGGCCTGAGGGCCTGGGGCCCTTGGGGGCCCTTGGGCGCTTGGGCGCGCGCGCGCGGCCCCCGCAGCCATGCCGCGCTGCGCGACGCGCGGACAGCCCCTGCTGGCTTGCT
>NC_084853.1:15084915-15087415 GCF_951802175.1 Populus nigra
AGAATCGGCAGCGCAGATTTTTCGACGAACACGGGCTGGACGGTGGACTGTCCAGGCCAGGCAGGAAAATTCGTCGAGGGGACACGCTGACGAAACAGCGCTGGTTCAGGCACGGCGGGCAGTGGTGGAATCGGCAGCGCCGACGAAATCGGCAAAGTCGGCAGAATCGGCAGCAGGTGCTGGCGATGAGTCAGGACGGACTGGATAGTCCAAGGCTCGATGAGAAAGACCGCTGGTTTAGACACTGGGGCAGTGGCAGCCCGCGGGGCAGTGTCGGCAGATTCGGCAGCAGTGTCTGCCGATTCGGCAGCGTTGGCTTGTTGGCGCGGGGGGCCGATGCGAGTGGGGACTTGGGCAGCGGGCAGTGAAAGCAAGAGTTTCCCCGATGCTGCCGGGAAAAACGCTCCCCGGGATGGCCGGGTGAGATGACCCGGCGGCCCGCGACGGGTCATTCAATTCCATGCCCCGTCAACATAACTCCCGATGTACTGTTTGCTTTTTCGGAAGAGATCCATCCCCCCATCCTCGGCCAGCCAAAAACGCTCCAATTAATGGCCGGGTGAGATGACCCGGCGGCCCGCGACGCGTCATTCAAATCACTGCCCTATCGGCTACAACTGCTGATGGGTGGGATTAGAGGCCTGCCATGGTGGTGAGGGGCGGCGAGGACCGTGAAAGCTAGAGTTTTTCAGAGGCTGCCGGGAAAAAGGCCCCTCGGGTGGCGGGGTGCGAGGACCAGGCGCGTCATTCAATTCTCTTCCCTATCAACTTGGCTCCCGTTGGCGGGATTGGAGGCCTACTGTTTGTTACAGGGCTAAAATCGTCAGGGGAAGAGCTGACGAAACAATGCTGGTTTGGATGCAGGGGGTAGTGTTGGAATCGGCAGCGCGGACAAAATCGGCAAAGTCGACAAAAAAGACTGTTGGTCTGGACATCGGGGCAGCGGCAGCCATGCCGACAGGGGGGGAAATCGGCAGCGCAGATTTGTGCAGCTGCAGGTTCGTCGGGGAAATCGGCAGCGCAGATTTTTCGATGAACATGGGCTGGAAGATGGACTGTCCAGGCCAGGCAGGGAAATTCGTCAAGGGGACACGCTGACGAAACAGCGCTGGTTTAGACACGGTGGGTGCAGTGTTGGAATCGGCAGCGCCGACGAAATCGGCAAAGTCGGCAGAATCGGCAGCGGGTGCTGGCGATGAGTCTGGACGATTTATAGTCCAGGGCTTGATGGAAAAGACTGTTGGTCCAGACAATGGGGCAGTGGCAGCGCGGATTTGTGCAGCTGCAGGTTCGTCGGGGAAAATCGGCAGCGCAGATTTTTCGACGAACAGGGGCTGGGCGCTGGACTGGCCGGGCCAGGCAGGAAAATTCGTCAGGGGGCCACGCTGACGAAAACAGGGGCTGCGGAGTGGAAAATCGGCAGCGCAGATTTTTCGACGAACAGGGGCTGGACCGGCCGGGCCAGGCAGGAAAATTCGTCAGGGGGGCACGCTGACGAAAAGAGGGGCTGCCGCGTGGAAAATCAGCGGCGCAGATTTTTCGACGAACAGGGGCTGGACTGGCCGGGCCAGGCAGGAAAATTCGTCAGGGGGGCACGCTGACGAAAAGAGGGGCTGCCGCGTGGAAAATCGGCAGCGCAGATTTTTCGACGAACAGGGGCTGGACGCTGGACTGGGCCAGGCAGGAAAATTCGTCAGGGGGCACGCTGACGAAAAGAGGGGCTGCCGCGTGGAAAATCGGCAGCGCAGATTTTTCGACGAACATTCGTCAGGGGGGCACGCTGACGAAAAGAGGGGCTGCCGCGTGGAAAATCGGCAGCGCAGATTTTTCAACGAACATTCGTCAGGGGGGCACGCTGAGGAAAACAGGGGCTGCCGCGTGGAAAATCGGCAGCGCAGATTTTTCGACGAACAGGGGCTGGATGCTGGACCGGCCGGGCCAGGCAGGAAAATTCGTCAGGGGGGCACGCTGACGAAAAGAGGGGCTGCCGCGTGGAAAATCGGCAGCGCAGATTTTTCGACGAACAGGGGCTGGACTGGCCGGGCCAGGCAGGAAAATTCGTCAGGGGGGCACGCTGACGAAAAGAGGGGCTGCCGCGTGGAAAATCGGCAGCGCAGATTTTTCGACGAACAGGGGCTGGACGCTGGACTGGGCCAGGCAGGAAAATTCGTCAGGGGGGCACGCTGACGAAAACAGGGGCTGCCGCGTGGAATGGCAGCCTACACGCAGATGCGAATTCGGCAGCGCACGATGGCTTGAGCAGGTCATGGGTTCGACTTGGCGCGATCTGAAACCTGGACGAGGGACTGTCGACGCTGGACGAGCCAGCGCGGTGGCCTGTCGTGCCCCGTTCAGGGGGGGCCTGCCGCGGAGACAGCCCTCGCGGGCTCGACAGCGCAGGCCAGCGTCCCCGACGTCGCTGGCCGCGGCAGGCGAGCTGCCGGGGTTCCCGCATTCCTACAAGAAAACGTCGTGCTTTCCACATGAAACCAATCCAGTA
>NC_084853.1:15097415-15102415 GCF_951802175.1 Populus nigra
AAAGTCGGCAGAATTGGCAGCGGGTGCTGGCGATGGGTCTGGACGGGCTGGATAGTCCAAGGCTCGACGAGAAAGACCGCAGGTTGAGACACTGGGGCAGTGGCAGCCCGCGGGACAGCGTCGGCAGATTCGGCAGCGCAGATTTGTGCGGCTGCAGGTTCGTCGGGGAAAATCGGCAGCGCAGATTTTTCGACGAACATGGGCTGGACGATGGACTGTCCAGGCCAGGCAGGAAAATTTGTCGAGGGGACACGCTGACGAAACAGCGCTGGTTCAGGCACGGCGGGCAGTGTTGGAATCGGCAGCGCCGACGAAATCGGCAAAGTCGGCAGAATCGGCAGCGCAGATTTTTCGACGAACATGGGCTGGACGCTGGACTGGCCGGGCCATGCAGGAAAATTCATCGAGGGGACACGCTGACGAAACAGCGCTGGTTCAGGCACGGCGGGCAGTGGTGGAATCGGCAGCGCCGACGAAATCGGCAAAGTCGGCAGAATCGGCAGCGGGTGCTGGCGATGGGTCTGGACGGGCTGGATAGTCCAAGGCTCGACGAGAAAGACTGCTGGTTTAGACACTGGGGCAGTGGCAGCCCGCGGGACAGTGTCGGCAGATTCGGCAGCGCAGATTTGTGCGGCTGCAGGTTCGTCGGGGAAAATCAGCAGCGCAGATTTTGCGACGAACATGGGCTGGGCGATGGACTGTCCAGGCCAGGCAGGAAAATTTGTCGAGGGGACACGCTGACGAAACAGCGCTGGTTCAGGCACGGCGGGCAGTGTTGGAATCGGCAGCGCCGACGAAATCGGCAAAGTCGGCAGAATCGGCAGCGCAGATTTTTCGACGAACACGGGCTGGACGGTGGACTGTCCAGGCCAGGCAGGAAAATTCGTCGAGGGGACACGCTGACGAAACAGCGCTGGTTCAGACACGGTGGGCGCAGTGTTGGAATCGGCAGCGCCGAGAAAATCGGCAAAGTCGGCAGAATCGGCAGCAGGTGCTGGCGATGAGTCAGGACGGACTGGATAGTCCAAGGCTCGATGAGAAAGACCGCTGGTTTAGACACTGGGGCAGTGGCAGCCCGCGGGGCAGTGTCGGCAGATTCGGCAGCAGTGTCTGCCGATTCGGCAGCGTTGGCTTGTTGGCGCGGGGGGCCGATGCGAGTGGGGACTTGGGCAGCGGGCAGTGAAAGCAAGAGTTTCCCCGATGCTGCCGGGAAAAACGCTCCCCGGGATGGCCGGGTGAGATGACCCGGCGGCCCGCGACGGGTCATTCAATTCCATGCCCCGTCAACATAACTCCCGATGTACTGTTTGCTTTTTCGGAAGAAGAGATCCATCCCCCCATCCTCGGCCAGCCAAAAACGCTCCAATTAATGGCCGGGTGAGATGACCCGGCGGCCCGCGACGCGTCATTCAAATCACTGCCCTATCGGCTACAACTGCTGATGGGTGGGATTAGAGGCCTGCCATGGTGGTGAGGGGCGGCGAGGACCGTGAAAGCTAGAGTTTTTCAGAGGCTGCCGGGAAAAAGGCCCCTCGGGTGGCGGGGTGCGAGGACCAGGCGCGTCATTCAATTCTCTTCCCTATCAACTTGGCTCCCGTTGGCGGGATTGGAGGCCTACTGTTTGTTACAGGGCTAAAATCGTCAGGGGAAGAGCTGACGAAACAATGCTGGTTTGGATGCAGGGGGTAGTGTTGGAATCGGCAGCGCGGACAAAATCGGCAAAGTCGACAAAAAAGACTGTTGGCCTGGACATCGGGGCAGCGGCAGTCATGCCGACAGGGGGGGAAATCGGCAGCGCAGATTTGTGCAGCTGCAGGTTCGTCGGGGAAATCGGCAGCGCAGATTTTTCGATGAACATGGGCTGGAAGATGGACTGTCCAGGCCAGGCAGGGAAATTCGTCAAGGGGACACGCTGACGAAACAGCGCTGGTTTAGACACGGTGGGTGCAGTGTTGGAATCGGCAGCGCCGACGAAATCGGCAAAGTCGGCAGAATCGGCAGCGGGTGCTGGCGATGAGTCTGGACGATTTATAGTCCAGGGCTTGATGGAAAAGACTGTTGGTCCAGACAATGGGGCAGTGGCAGCGCGGATTTGTGCAGCTGCAGGTTCGTCGGGGAAAATCGGCAGCGCAGATTTTTCGACGAACAGGGGCTGGGCGCTGGACTGGCCGGGCCAGGCAGGAAAATTCGTCAGGGGGCCACGCTGACGAAAAGAGGGGCTGCCGCGTGGAAAATCGGCAGCGCAGATTTTTCGACGAACAGGGGCTGGACTGGCCGGGCCAGGCAGGAAAATTCGTCAGGGGGGCACGCTGACGAAAAGAGGGGCTGCCGCGTGGAAAATCGGCAGCGCAGGTTTTTCGACGAACAGGGGCTGGACGCTGGACTGGGCCAGGCAGGAAAATTCGTCAGGGGGCACGCTGACGAAAAGAGGGGCTGCCGCGTGGAAAATCGGCAGCGCAGATTTTTCGACGAACATTCGTCAGGGGGGCACGCTGACGAAAAGAGGGGCTGCCGCGTGGAAAATCGGCAGCGCAGATTTTTCGACGAACATTCGTCAGGGGGGCACGCTGAGGAAAACAGGGGCTGCCGCGTGGAAAATCGGCAGCGCAGATTTTTCGACGAACAGGGGCTGGATGCTGGACCGGCCGGGCCAGGCAGGAAAATTCGTCAGGGGGGCACGCTGACGAAAAGAGGGGCTGCCGCGTGGAAAATCGGCAGCGCAGATTTTTCGACGAACAGGGGCTGGACCGGCCGGGCCAGGCAGGAAAATTCGTCAGGGGGGCACGCTGACGAAAAGAGGGGCTGCCGCGTGGAAAATCGGCAGCGCAGATTTTTCGACGAACAGGGGCTGGACGCTGGACTGGGCCAGGCAGGAAAATTCGTCAGGGGGGCACGCTGACGAAAACAGGGGCTGCCGCGTGGAGTGGCAGCCTGCACGCAGATGCGAATTCGGCAGCGCACGATGGCTTGAGCAGGTCATGGGTTCGACTTGGCGCGATCTGAAACCTGGACGAGGGACTGTCGACGCTGGACGAGCCAGCGCGGTGGCCTGTCGTGCCCCGTTCAGGGGGGGCCTGCCGCGGAGACAGCCCTCGCGGGCTCGACAGCGCAGGCCAGCGTCCCCGACGTCGCTGGCGGCGGCAGGCGAGCTGCCGGGGTTCCCGCATTCCTACAAGAAAACGTCGTGCTTTCCACATGAAACCAATCCAGTAAAATCAGCCATATTTTTATGAGGCTGCCCACTGAATTTGGGGTCATTCCGGGCCGGTTCCTAGTTTTGCGGATTTACTCGATTTCTAATGGTAGGAAAATTAAAACAAATACTTCCCGACCTCGAAAAATTCTGGGAAAATTAATGAAGGTGGATTGGATTTTTGCCAACCTCTGTGCAAAATTTCAGCTCAAAATACCAAGAAATGAATTTTTTAGAGGGGGGGTGACAGCTGGGACCTAGTAGTGTCTCCCCCTGCCAGAGCTGCAATGACACTTATTGCTCTTTAGGGAGCCACCAGGCCGGCGCCCCTCAAAGACCACACGCGCGCGCGCGCCCGCCCGCGCTGGGCGCTGGGGCGCTGGGGCCTGAGGGCCTGGGGCCCTTGGGGGCCCTTGGGCGCTTGGGCGCGCGCGCGCGGCCCCCGCAGCCATGCCGCGCTGCGCGACGCGCGGACAGCCCCTGCTGGCTTGCTCTCTCGCCCGCGGGGGGGCTGCCTTCGGGCCCTGGCCCCCCGCGTTCTGGCCTGCCCCCTGCGTGGGAGAGGCTAGGCGCTGCAGGGGCCAGCCCGACGTCGCTGGCCGCGGCAGGCGACAGCCCGACATCGCTGGCCGCGGCAGGGGCCAGCCCGACGTCGCTGGCCGCGGCAGGCGACAGCCCCTGCTGGCTTGCTCTCTCGCCCGCGGGGGGGCTGCCTTCGGGCCCTGGCCCCCCGCGTTCTGGCCTGCCCCCCGCGTGGGAGAGGCTAGGCGCTGCAGGGGCCAGCCCGACGTCGCTGGCCGCGGCAGGCGACAGCCCCTGCTGGCTTGCTCTCTCGCCCGCGGGGGGGCTGCCTTCGGGCCCTGGCCCCCCGCGTTCTGGCCTGCCCCCCGCGTGGGAGAGGCTAGGCGCTGCAGGGGCCAGCCCGACGTCGCTGGCCGCGGCAGGCGACCCGCCGGGGTTCCCGCATTCCTACAACAAAACGTCGTGCTTTCCACATGAAATCAATCCAGTAAAATCAGCCATATTTTTATGAGGCTGCCCACTGAATTTGGGGTCATTCCGAGCCGGTTCCTATTTTTTCCGATTTCCTCGATTTTTAATGGTAGGAAAATAAAAAAAAATACTTCCCGACCTCGAAAAATTCTGGAAAAATTAATAAAGTTGGATTGGATTTTTGCCAACCTCTGTGCAAAATTTCAGCTCAAAATACCAAGAAATGAATTTTTTAGAGGGGGGGTGACAGCTGGGACCTAGTAGTGTCTCCCCCTGCCAGAGCTTCAATGACACTTATTGCTCTTTAGGGGGGTGCCCCCTGACTGGCCATGGGGCGCGCTGGCCTGGCGCCCATAGGCCTGCCGCGGGGGATATGTGGGCTGTTGCTAAACTCGGACTAAGGTGGGGGGCCTCATGGCCCGAAGTATTGCCGGCATCGATGACCCGTTTTCCGGCCGGCGACGACCCGATTCCGGCCACCGTCTTCGGGACCCGCTCCAAGCCGTCGGGCGCGTTGGGGCTGCTTATCCGCGGCGTGGGCGTGGCATTCATTTGCCGTGCTTGTGCCAAGGTGCTGGCAGCTGCTGCGCGGCTGTCTGCTTGCCGCGACGTCACGGCGGCGGTGGCCGCTGCCCCTGCTCGCAAGTCGGAGGCCTGGCCGACGTGGCTGGTGCGGACCGCCGAGCTTGGGGATTGCGAGGAGAGCTCTACGCTGGCGTGGGCGTGGCATTAAATTGCCGTGCGCGCGCCCATGCGTTGGCTCTCCTCGCAATCCCCGACCTCGTGGCGTGACGTGCCCGCTGCCGAGGCCTGG
>NC_084853.1:15112415-15119915 GCF_951802175.1 Populus nigra
TGGCAGCCTGCACGCAGATGCGGATTCGGCAGCGCGCAGCAACTTGTGCAAGTCAGGGGCTCGACTTGGCACGATTGGAAACTTGGGCGAGGGACTGTCCAAGGCATGGGAAAAGAGCTCTAGGCGCTGGGACGCGCCAACGAAGGCACACTGCCTAGAATTCGGCAGCGATGGATTGCGGCAGCCTTGCATAGGCAGAAATGAATTCGGCAGGCAGCATGCAATGGTCTATGCGAGTCTTTGAGCTTGTGACTTGGCATGGACGTGGGACTTAGGTGATGGACCTTCTAAGTCAGCAGCTGACGCAGCAGAAACTGGCAGCTGGGGCTGGCAAGCAGACAGCCCGAAAATGGGGAAAGTGGCAGCTTCATGGGAGGCAGAACATGGGAGCATAACTTGGGTGCTGGCCGGGCCACTATGTCCTGAAAACATGGGATAATGGGTGTGAGGTAGTGCTCCACCATGTCCTGAAAACATGGGAGCGTGGGGGAGAGGTAGTGCTCCACTAGTTCCCGAAAATGGGGGATAATGGGGAGGAGCCTTTGCAGCTCCTTTGCTTGTCTATAAATACAAGATGCAGCTCTTGTGTGTGGGGGAGCATTCGGGTGAGGGTGTTCCCAAATGTAGAGAGCATTCGGGTGAGAGTGTTCCAAATGTAAAGAGCATTCGGGTGGGAATGTTCAAAATGTAAGGGCGTTCGGGTGGGGATGTCCAGCATGTAGGGGCATGCAAGAACACTAGTTAGAGGTAGCTTGTGTAGCATGTAATCTTTGTGCATAGCACACATACGGATTTGTGTATAGTTTCCTTTGTGTATGAGATTAATAAAGGTTGGGAAAGAGTTCCTGTAAAGCTTGTTGTGCACTTTGATTCCTATTCTTGCTTGTGTATTCCGCTTGCTTAGTTACTAGGCAAACACGAGTGGGAGTGGCGAGGGAAGGCTGAGTCTAGTGAGGGACTAGGCTGCCGCACGGGTTGGATTTCGTTGCGAAAAATCACCCCCGTGACAAGTGGTATCAGAGCGCTGTTGCTGTCTTTGCAGGATGACGAGAATGATTCTGCGGCCAAATCAACGGAGTGATTTGGGAGGACTACTGCTTCTGCCAAGGGATAGGCAGATTCCAGCGCAATGATCAGCGACGAGAATGCTAATGTTTCTCTGGACAAATCGAAGGCACTGATTTGAGGGAAACATTGCTGCTGCCGATGGGACCGGCAGAAACTTTGGAGGAGAGCGCAGCTTGCGTTCATGACGAAACGATGGACTGTTTCGTAGCACAGACGATGGGCTGTTCTGTGAGGGCAGATCGAAGGGCTGATTTGTTCCGAACCATTTGAGGTAAACTTTCTAGCATTTTGGGCAGTGTTGGTGTTCAAAAGGGCTGCGGAGTTTTGGGGGTTTAACTCCATGGGCGACGCAAAGTGATGAGGAAGGGATCAGCGCAAAATGGGTGCTGATTCGGCCATTGAAACTGTCAGATGGACTGGCAGGCTTGAGAGCAGGGTCCAGCGGAGGGGCTGCTGGGCGCTTCTGTATTTTCGTCAAAGCCTTGAGGGAAGGATGGGGCGAGACAGAAGAAGAAGCAAGTAAATGTGGAGAGCCTAAACTTGTTGCTGCTGATGATGGACCGTCAGACGAGAAGGCAAATCGGTAAGGGTTCGAAACTGAAGTTTGCATTGTTGTTCTCTTGCGATGGAAATTACTTTGTATGAGATTGTTGCCCAAGGAGGGGAAACCTTGAAGTTGTCATTGTGGAAGATGGCGTTTGAGATTAGGCATACGTAAACCTTATACGTTTGCTAGATGACCGAGATGGAATTCAGTCATCATGAGCCAGCATATATCGGAGTGGATGCGGTCTGGCCTTGCTTGCTGCCTTGGTGGCAGAACGTAGGGATTGTTGTGCATCTCAAGGAAGGAATGTTCAGGGAGATGAATGTTCAGGGAGGTGGAAGCAAAATCCAGAGACCAAGTTGAGGGCAGACGAATCTACGAAGATTTGTTGTGGCTTACTGCCTTTGTGGAGGCAGAATTGATGTCTTCGGTGGAGACCTTGATGATGGACAGTTCAGGGTGAAGAAGACAGTGGCTGAGATAGACTTTAGTCACGCTGGGACCAGGATTGGAGGCATAACAGAGGAGGCAGTACCGTGGGGGTGTGTCTCAAAGAGTCTGCGCGATGTCGAGGGACAGACTGGGTGACAGATTCGGCAGCCGATTCAGTGGGCTTGGTGTGGAAGCCAAAATCGTCGACGAAGATGATTTTGTGTGCTGTCTTGAAATCAGTACGAGTGGCTATTTTGGGCATTGCGATGGATTGCAGTGATGGAAGCAAAATGCCAATGACCTTTGTTGGGACAAAGGGTTGCGAGTTTTCGGTGGACGAAACATACAGCGAAGGTTGAAAACAGTTGGGGCTGTTTTGCGTCAGCGAAATCTTGTGTGCATGACGAAGTTTCTGGGGCATGACAGTAGCGCATGGGGGAACCAGGTCAGACGAAACTTGATGCTGGGATGCTATGTGTTTGTGCTATGGCAGGTTACAAATGGACTTGGAGGGACTTGCCGAAAGACTTCGACATGAGATGGAGTTGATCATCGAAACTGAGTTGGTGCTGGGCGTAACAGCACTGTCTCATTCTTATTTCTTGCAGGTGGAGAACCTAAGAGGGCTGATGACAAAGGGGAGTCAGAAGCCAAGGGCAAGAAAATGTTTCGGAATCATGTTTGGGCTGTTTTATTTGCGAGGGGAAGCACTTCGCAAGGGACTGCCTGTTGAGAGCACAGCCTAGTGCTACTTCCGTGGGGAAGGATGGAGAAGAAATGGCATACGTAAATCCTAGACGTGTGCTCAACACTAAGGAAAGAGTTAGTGTGAAGGGGGCCAGCTGAGTTGATGAAGACTTAGGAGCGGCCAAACTGCCTTGTGCGAGGCAGACTTGGGGGAGTTTCAAAACTCTGACGATGGACAGATCATGGTTTAACTCCAGGCGTGAGGATGCGCCAAAGAAAAACACACTGCATTGAGTTCAGCAGCGATGAACAAGCAGCAGCCTTACAGGGGCAGAGGCGAATTCGGCAGGATGTGTTGATTGCTGAAGAGCAGACAAGTAAGCAATATTGGTATACTTGCAGTTTTGGGGCACGCAGAATGGTTGAAGAACTAGATGTTCGTATGGGAGCTCATATGGGTTCTTCAAAGTGATTTTGTGTGGATGTATTTTGTGAAGGAAGGGACGGATTCCTTGGGTGCTAGGCGGCATGGCATCTAAACTTTGCGAAAACATACTTGCGAGTATGATGTGTTTGACATTTGTGGAAAACTAACGAGCCAAAACAGAATGTGTCACAGCTTGGTTTTGAAACAGGTTGACAAAGATTCGGTGGACTGAATTTGTTGTTGAATGTGGGAAAACCGAAGAGGTTTCATGCGGAGAAACATGAAGTGTGACGAGGAACAGATGCGGTGCAAAGGGTACTTCAAATCTGTCCGACGAGGGCGTCGGGTTCTTTTGGTAGGGGTGGTTTGTCACAGTGTCAAATGTGCACGAGGTGCACGCTTTGGCTGGCTGGCCAAAACAAGGCCTGAGGGTGCTGGCAGCCATGCCATCAGTGCGAGAAATCGGCAGCGCAGATTTATGCGGCTGTAGGTTCGTCAAAGGAAAATCGGCAGCGAAGATTGTTGACAAACATGGGCTGGACGAGGGACTGTCCAAGCCTCGTCAGGAGATAGGCTGACGAGAATTGGGGCTATCGCAGAATTCGGCAGCGTAGGCAGGAGCAGCCTGCACGCAGATGCGAATTCGGCAGCGCAGAGATTGGCAGCCTGCACGCATATGCGAATTCGGCAGCGCAGGAATTGGCAGCCTGCACGCAGATGCGGATTCGGCAGCGCGCAGCAACTTGTGCAAGTCAGGGGCTCGACTTGGCACGATTGGAAACTTGGGCGAGGGACTGTCCAAGGCATGGGAAAAGAGCTCTAGGCGCTGGGACGCGCCAACGAAGGCACACTGCCTAGAATTCGGCAGCGATGGATTGCGGCAGCCTTGCATAGGCAGAAATGAATTCGGCAGGCAGCATGCAATGGTCTATGCGAGTCTTTGAGCTTGTGACTTGGCATGGACGTGGGACTTAGGTGATGGACCTTCTAAGTCAGCAGCTGACGCAGCAGAAACTGGCAGCTGGGGCTGGCAAGCAGACAGCCCGAAAATGGGGAAAGTGGCAGCTTCATGGGAGGCAGAACATGGGAGCATAACTTGGGTGCTGGCCGGGCCACTATGTCCTGAAAACATGGGATAATGGGTGTGAGGTAGTGCTCCACCATGTCCTGAAAACATGGGAGCGTGGGGGAGAGGTAGTGCTCCACTAGTTCCCGAAAATGGGGGATAATGGGGAGGAGCCTTTGCAGCTCCTTTGCTTGTCTATAAATACAAGATGCAGCTCTTGTGTGTGGGGGAGCATTCGGGTGAGGGTGTTCCCAAATGTAGAGAGCATTCGGGTGAGAGTGTTCCAAATGTAAAGAGCATTCGGGTGGGAATGTTCAAAATGTAAGGGCGTTCGGGTGGGGATGTCCAGCATGTAGGGGCATGCAAGAACACTAGTTAGAGGTAGCTTGTGTAGCATGTAATCTTTGTGCATAGCACACATACGGATTTGTGTATAGTTTCCTTTGTGTATGAGATTAATAAAGGTTGGGAAAGAGTTCCTGTAAAGCTTGTTGTGCACTTTGATTCCTATTCTTGCTTGTGTATTCCGCTTGCTTAGTTACTAGGCAAACACGAGTGGGAGTGGCGAGGGAAGGCTGAGTCTAGTGAGGGACTAGGCTGCCGCACGGGTTGGATTTCGTTGCGAAAAATCACCCCCGTGACACCTGCCATGGTGGTGAGGGGCGGCGAGGACCGTGAAAGCTAGAGTTTTTCAGAGGCTGCCGGGAAAAAGGCCCCTCGGGTGGCGGGGTGCGAGGACCAGGCGCGTCATTCAATTCTCTTCCCTATCAACTTGGCTCCCGTTGGCGGGATTGGAGGCCTACTGTTTGTTACAGGGCTAAAATCGTCAGGGGAAGAGCTGACGAAACAATGCTGGTTTGGATGCAGGGGGTAGTGTTGGAATCGGCAGCGCGGACAAAATCGGCAAAGTCGACAAAAAAGACTGTTGGCCTGGACATCGGGGCAGCGGCAGCCATGCCGACAGGGGGGGAAATCGGCAGCGCAGATTTGTGCAGCTGCAGGTTCGTCGGGGAAATCGGCAGCGCAGATTTTTCGATGAACATGGGCTGGAAGATGGACTGTCCAGGCCAGGCAGGGAAATTCGTCAAGGGGACACGCTGACGAAACAGCGCTGGTTTAGACACGGTGGGTGCAGTGTTGGAATCGGCAGCGCCGACGAAATCGGCAAAGTCGGCAGAATCGGCAGCGGGTGCTGGCGATGAGTCTGGACGATTTATAGTCCAGGGCTTGATGGAAAAGACTGTTGGTCCAGACAATGGGGCAGTGGCAGCGCGGATTTGTGCAGCTGCAGGTTCGTCGGGGAAAATCGGCAGCGCAGATTTTTCGACGAACAGGGGCTGGGCGCTGGACTGGCCGGGCCAGGCAGGAAAATTCGTCAGGGGGCCACGCTGACGAAAAGAGGGGCTGCCGCGTGGAAAATCGGCAGCGCAGATTTTTCGACGAACAGGGGCTGGACTGGCCGGGCCAGGCAGGAAAATTCGTCAGGGGGGCACGCTGACGAAAAGAGGGGCTGCCGCGTGGAAAATCGGCAGCGCAGGTTTTTCGACGAACAGGGGCTGGACGCTGGACTGGGCCAGGCAGGAAAATTCGTCAGGGGGCACGCTGACGAAAAGAGGGGCTGCCGCGTGGAAAATCGGCAGCGCAGATTTTTCGACGAACATTCGTCAGGGGGGCACGCTGACGAAAAGAGGGGCTGCCGCGTGGAAAATCGGCAGCGCAGATTTTTCGACGAACATTCGTCAGGGGGGCACGCTGAGGAAAACAGGGGCTGCCGCGTGGAAAATCGGCAGCGCAGATTTTTCGACGAACAGGGGCTGGATGCTGGACCGGCCGGGCCAGGCAGGAAAATTCGTCAGGGGGGCACGCTGACGAAAAGAGGGGCTGCCGCGTGGAAAATCGGCAGCGCAGATTTTTCGACGAACAGGGGCTGGACCGGCCGGGCCAGGCAGGAAAATTCGTCAGGGGGGCACGCTGACGAAAAGAGGGGCTGCCGCGTGGAAAATCGGCAGCGCAGATTTTTCGACGAACAGGGGCTGGACGCTGGACTGGGCCAGGCAGGAAAATTCGTCAGGGGGGCACGCTGACGAAAACAGGGGCTGCCGCGTGGAGTGGCAGCCTGCACGCAGATGCGAATTCGGCAGCGCACGATGGCTTGAGCAGGTCATGGGTTCGACTTGGCGCGATCTGAAACCTGGACGAGGGACTGTCGACGCTGGACGAGCCAGCGCGGTGGCCTGTCGTGCCCCGTTCAGGGGGGGCCTGCCGCGGAGACAGCCCTCGCGGGCTCGACAGCGCAGGCCAGCGTCCCCGACGTCGCTGGCGGCGGCAGGCGAGCTGCCGGGGTTCCCGCATTCCTACAAGAAAACGTCGTGCTTTCCACATGAAACCAATCCAGTAAAATCAGCCATATTTTTATGAGGCTGCCCACTGAATTTGGGGTCATTCCGGGCCGGTTCCTAGTTTTGCGGATTTACTCGATTTCTAATGGTAGGAAAATTAAAACAAATACTTCCCGACCTCGAAAAATTCTGGGAAAATTAATGAAGGTGGATTGGATTTTTGCCAACCTCTGTGCAAAATTTCAGCTCAAAATACCAAGAAATGAATTTTTTAGAGGGGGGGTGACAGCTGGGACCTAGTAGTGTCTCCCCCTGCCAGAGCTGCAATGACACTTATTGCTCTTTAGGGAGCCACCAGGCCGGCGCCCCTCAAAGACCACACGCGCGCGCGCGCCCGCCCGCGCTGGGCGCTGGGGCGCTGGGGCCTGAGGGCCTGGGGCCCTTGGGGGCCCTTGGGCGCTTGGGCGCGCGCGCGCGGCCCCCGCAGCCATGCCGCGCTGCGCGACGCGCGGACAGCCCCTGCTGGCTTGCTCTCTCGCCCGCGGGGGGGCTGCCTTCGGGCCCTGGCCCCCCGCGTTCTGGCCTGCCCCCTGCGTGGGAGAGGCTAGGCGCTGCAGGGGCCAGCCCGACGTCGCTGGCCGCGGCAGGCGACAGCCCGACATCGCTGGCCGCGGCAGGGGCCAGCCCGACGTCGCTGGCCGCGGCAGGCGACAGCCCCTGCTGGCTTGCTCTCTCGCCCGCGGGGGGGCTGCCTTCGGGCCCTGGCCCCCCGCGTTCTGGCCTGCCCCCCGCGTGGGAGAGGCTAGGCGCTGCAGGGGCCAGCCCGACGTCGCTGGCCGCGGCAGGCGACAGCCCCTGCTGGCTTGCTCTCTCGCCCGCGGGGGGGCTGCCTTCGGGCCCTGGCCCCCCGCGTTCTGGCCTGCCCCCCGCGTGG
>NC_084853.1:15129915-15132415 GCF_951802175.1 Populus nigra
CGTCGAGGGGACACGCTGACGAAACAGCGCTGGTTCAGACACGGTGGGCGCAGTGTTGGAATCGGCAGCGCCGAGAAAATCGGCAAAGTCGGCAGAATCGGCAGCAGGTGCTGGCGATGAGTCAGGACGGACTGGATAGTCCAAGGCTCGATGAGAAAGACCGCTGGTTTAGACACTGGGGCAGTGGCAGCCCGCGGGGCAGTGTCGGCAGATTCGGCAGCAGTGTCTGCCGATTCGGCAGCGTTGGCTTGTTGGCGCGGGGGGCCGATGCGAGTGGGGACTTGGGCAGCGGGCAGTGAAAGCAAGAGTTTCCCCGATGCTGCCGGGAAAAACGCTCCCCGGGATGGCCGGGTGAGATGACCCGGCGGCCCGCGACGGGTCATTCAATTCCATGCCCCGTCAACATAACTCCCGATGTACTGTTTGCTTTTTCGGAAGAAGAGATCCATCCCCCCATCCTCGGCCAGCCAAAAACGCTCCAATTAATGGCCGGGTGAGATGACCCGGCGGCCCGCGACGCGTCATTCAAATCACTGCCCTATCGGCTACAACTGCTGATGGGTGGGATTAGAGGCCTGCCATGGTGGTGAGGGGCGGCGAGGACCGTGAAAGCTAGAGTTTTTCAGAGGCTGCCGGGAAAAAGGCCCCTCGGGTGGCGGGGTGCGAGGACCAGGCGCGTCATTCAATTCTCTTCCCTATCAACTTGGCTCCCGTTGGCGGGATTGGAGGCCTACTGTTTGTTACAGGGCTAAAATCGTCAGGGGAAGAGCTGACGAAACAATGCTGGTTTGGATGCAGGGGGTAGTGTTGGAATCGGCAGCGCGGACAAAATCGGCAAAGTCGACAAAAAAGACTGTTGGCCTGGACATCGGGGCAGCGGCAGCCATGCCGACAGGGGGGGAAATCGGCAGCGCAGATTTGTGCAGCTGCAGGTTCGTCGGGGAAATCGGCAGCGCAGATTTTTCGATGAACATGGGCTGGAAGATGGACTGTCCAGGCCAGGCAGGGAAATTCGTCAAGGGGACACGCTGACGAAACAGCGCTGGTTTAGACACGGTGGGTGCAGTGTTGGAATCGGCAGCGCCGACGAAATCGGCAAAGTCGGCAGAATCGGCAGCGGGTGCTGGCGATGAGTCTGGACGATTTATAGTCCAGGGCTTGATGGAAAAGACTGTTGGTCCAGACAATGGGGCAGTGGCAGCGCGGATTTGTGCAGCTGCAGGTTCGTCGGGGAAAATCGGCAGCGCAGATTTTTCGACGAACAGGGGCTGGGCGCTGGACTGGCCGGGCCAGGCAGGAAAATTCGTCAGGGGGCCACGCTGACGAAAAGAGGGGCTGCCGCGTGGAAAATCGGCAGCGCAGATTTTTCGACGAACAGGGGCTGGACTGGCCGGGCCAGGCAGGAAAATTCGTCAGGGGGGCACGCTGACGAAAAGAGGGGCTGCCGCGTGGAAAATCGGCAGCGCAGGTTTTTCGACGAACAGGGGCTGGACGCTGGACTGGGCCAGGCAGGAAAATTCGTCAGGGGGCACGCTGACGAAAAGAGGGGCTGCCGCGTGGAAAATCGGCAGCGCAGATTTTTCGACGAACATTCGTCAGGGGGGCACGCTGACGAAAAGAGGGGCTGCCGCGTGGAAAATCGGCAGCGCAGATTTTTCGACGAACATTCGTCAGGGGGGCACGCTGAGGAAAACAGGGGCTGCCGCGTGGAAAATCGGCAGCGCAGATTTTTCGACGAACAGGGGCTGGATGCTGGACCGGCCGGGCCAGGCAGGAAAATTCGTCAGGGGGGCACGCTGACGAAAAGAGGGGCTGCCGCGTGGAAAATCGGCAGCGCAGATTTTTCGACGAACAGGGGCTGGACCGGCCGGGCCAGGCAGGAAAATTCGTCAGGGGGGCACGCTGACGAAAAGAGGGGCTGCCGCGTGGAAAATCGGCAGCGCAGATTTTTCGACGAACAGGGGCTGGACGCTGGACTGGGCCAGGCAGGAAAATTCGTCAGGGGGGCACGCTGACGAAAACAGGGGCTGCCGCGTGGAGTGGCAGCCTGCACGCAGATGCGAATTCGGCAGCGCACGATGGCTTGAGCAGGTCATGGGTTCGACTTGGCGCGATCTGAAACCTGGACGAGGGACTGTCGACGCTGGACGAGCCAGCGCGGTGGCCTGTCGTGCCCCGTTCAGGGGGGGCCTGCCGCGGAGACAGCCCTCGCGGGCTCGACAGCGCAGGCCAGCGTCCCCGACGTCGCTGGCGGCGGCAGGCGAGCTGCCGGGGTTCCCGCATTCCTACAAGAAAACGTCGTGCTTTCCACATGAAACCAATCCAGTAAAATCAGCCATATTTTTATGAGGCTGCCCACTGAATTTGGGGTCATTCCGGGCCGGTTCCTAGTTTTGCGGATTTACTCGATTTCTAATGGTAGGAAAATTAAAACAAATACTTCCCGACCTCGAAAAATTCTGGGAAAATTAATGAAGGTGGATTGGATTTTTGCCAACCT
>NC_084853.1:15139182-15141682 GCF_951802175.1 Populus nigra
GGCAGCGCCGACGAAATCGGCAAAGTCGGCAGAATCGGCAGCGGGTGCTGGCGATGGGTCTGGACGGGCTGGATAGTCCAAGGCTCGACGAGAAAGACCGCTGGTTTAGACACTGGGGCAGTGGCAGCCCGCGGGGCAGTGTCGGCAGATTCGGCAGCAGTGTCTGCCGATTCGGCAGCGTTGGCTTGTTGGCGCGGGGGGCCGATGCGAGTGGGGACTTGGGCAGCGGGCAGTGAAAGCAAGAGTTTCCCCGATGCTGCCGGGAAAAACGCTCCCCGGGATGGCCGGGTGAGATGACCCGGCGGCCCGCGACGGGTCATTCAATTCCATGCCCCGTCAACATAACTCCCGATGTACTGTTTGCTTTTTCGGAAGAAGAGATCCATCCCCCCATCCTCGGCCAGCCAAAAACGCTCCAATTAATGGCCGGGTGAGATGACCCGGCGGCCCGCGACGCGTCATTCAATTCCATGCCCCGTCAACATAACTCCCGATGTACTGTTTGCTTTTTCGGAAGAAGAGATCCATCCCCCCATCCTCGGCCAGCCAAAAACGCTCCAATTAATGGCCGGGTGAGATGACCCGGCGGCCCGCGACGCGTCATTCAAATCACTGCCCTATCGGCTACAACTGCTGATGGGTGGGATTAGAGGCCTGCCATGGTGGTGAGGGGCGGCGAGGACCGTGAAAGCTAGAGTTTTTCAGAGGCTGCCAGGAAAAAGGCCCCTCGGGTGGCGGGGTGCGAGGACCAGGCGCGTCATTCAATTCTCTTCCCTATCAACTTGGCTCCCGTTGGCGGGATTGGAGGCCTACTGTTTGTTACAGGGCTAAAATCGTCAGGGGAAGAGCTGACGAAACAATGCTGGTTTGGATGCAGGGGGTAGTGTTGGAATCGGCAGCGCGGACAAAATCGGCAAAGTCGACAAAAAAGACTGTTGGTCTGGACATCGGGGCAGCGGCAGCCATGCCGACAGGGGGGGAAATCGGCAGCGCAGATTTGTGCAGCTGCAGGTTCGTCGGGGAAATCGGCAGCGCAGATTTTTCGATGAACATGGGCTGGAAGATGGACTGTCCAGGCCAGGCAGGGAAATTCGTCAAGGGGACACGCTGACGAAACAGCGCTGGTTTAGACACGGTGGGTGCAGTGTTGGAATCGGCAGCGCCGACGAAATCGGCAAAGTCGGCAGAATCGGCAGCGGGTGCTGGCGATGAGTCTGGACGATTTATAGTCCAGGGCTTGATGGAAAAGACTGTTGGTCCAGACAATGGGGCAGTGGCAGCGCGGATTTGTGCAGCTGCAGGTTCGTCGGGGAAAATCGGCAGCGCAGATTTTTCGACGAACAGGGGCTGGGCGCTGGACTGGCCGGGCCAGGCAGGAAAATTCGTCAGGGGGCCACGCTGACGAAAACAGGGGCTGCGGAGTGGAAAATCGGCAGCGCAGATTTTTCGACGAACAGGGGCTGGACCGGCCGGGCCAGGCAGGAAAATTCGTCAGGGGGGCACGCTGACGAAAAGAGGGGCTGCCGCGTGGAAAATCGGCAGCGCAGATTTTTCGACGAACAGGGGCTGGACTGGCCGGGCCAGGCGGGAAAATTCGTCAGGGGGGCACGCTGACGAAAAGAGGGGCTGCCGCGTGGAAAATCGGCAGCGCAGATTTTTCAACGAACAGGGGCTGGACGCTGGACTGGGCCAGGCAGGAAAATTCGTCAGGGGGCACGCTGACGAAAAGAGGGGCTGCCGCGTGGAAAATCGGCAGCGCAGATTTTTCGACGAACATTCGTCAGGGGGGCACGCTGACGAAAAGAGGGGCTGCCGCGTGGAAAATCGGCAGCGCAGATTTTTCGACGAACATTCGTCAGGGGGGCACGCTGACGAAAAGAGGGGCTGCCGCGTGGAAAATCGGCAGCGCAGATTTTTCGACGAACAGGGGCTGGACGCTGGACTGGGCCAGGCAGGAAAATTCGTCAGGGGGCACGCTGACGAAAAGAGGGGCTGCCGCGTGGAAAATCGGCAGCGCAGATTTTTCGACGAACATTCGTCAGGGGGGCACGCTGACGAAAAGAGGGGCTGCCGCGTGGAAAATCGGCAGCGCAGATTTTTCGACGAACATTCGTCAGGGGGGCACGCTGACAAAAAGAGGGGCTGCCGCGTGGAAAATCGGCAGCGCAGATTTTTCGACGAACAGGGGCTGGATGCTGGACCGGCCGGGCCAGGCAGGAAAATTCGTCAGGGGGGCACGCTGACGAAAAGAGGGGCTGCCGCGTGGAATTCGGCAGCGCACGATGGCTTGAGCAGGTCATGGGTTCGACTTGGCGCGATCTGAAACCTGGACGAGGGACTGTCGACGCTGGACGAGCCAGCGCGGTGGCCTGTCGTGCCCCGTTCAGGGGGGGCCTGCCGCGGAGACAGCCCTCGCGGGCTCGACAGCGCAGGCCAGCGTCCCCGACGTCGCTGGCCGCGGCAGGCGAGCTGCCGGGGGTCCCGCATTCCTACAAGAAAA
>NC_084853.1:15151682-15156682 GCF_951802175.1 Populus nigra
GTGGGCGCAGTGTTGGAATCGGCAGCGCCGATGAAACCGGCAAAGTCGGCAGAATTGGCAGCGGGTGCTGGCGATGGGTCTGGACGGGCTGGATAGTCCAAGGCTCGACGAGAAAGACCGCAGGTTGAGACACTGGGGCAGTGGCAGCCCGCGGGACAGTGTTGGCAGATTCGGCAGCGCAGATTTGTGCGGCTGCAGGTTCGTCGGGGAAAATCGGCAGCGCAGATTTTTCGACGAACATGGGCTGGACGATGGACTGTCCAGGCCAGGCAGGAAAATTTGTCGAGGGGACACGCTGACGAAACAGCGCTGGTTCAGGCACGGCGGGCAGTGTTGGAATCGGCAGCGCCGACGAAATCGGCAAAGTCGGCAGAATCGGCAGCGCAGATTTTTCGACGAACATGGGCTGGACGCTGGACTGGCCGGGCCATGCAGGAAAATTCATCGAGGGGACACGCTGACGAAACAGCGCTGGTTCAGGCACGGCGGGCAGTGGTGGAATCGGCAGCGCCGACGAAATCGGCAAAGTCGGCAGAATCGGCAGCGGGTGCTGGCGATGGGTCTGGACGGGCTGGATAGTCCAAGGCTCGACGAGAAAGACTGCTGGTTTAGACACTGGGGCAGTGGCAGCCCGCGGGACAGTGTCGGCAGATTCGGCAGCGCAGATTTGTGCGGCTGCAGGTTCGTCGGGGAAAATCGGCAGCGCAGATTTTGCGACGAACATGGGCTGGGCGATGGACTGTCCAGGCCAGGCAGGAAAATTTGTCGAGGGGACACGCTGACGAAACAGCGCTGGTTCAGGCACGGCGGGCAGTGTTGGAATCGGCAGCGCCGACGAAATCGGCAAAGTCGGCAGAATCGGCAGCGCAGATTTTTCGACGAACATGGGCTGGACGCTGGACTGGCCGGGCCATGCAGGAAAATTCATCGAGGGGACACGCTGACGAAACAGCGCTGGTTCAGGCACGGCGGGCAGTGGTGGAATCGGCAGCGCCGACGAAATCGGCAAAGTCGGCAGAATCGGCAGCGGGTGCTGGCGATGGGTCTGGACGGGCTGGATAGTCCAAGGCTCGACGAGAAAGACCGCTGGTTTAGACACTGGGGCAGTGGCAGCCCGCGGGGCAGTGTCGGCAGATTCGGCAGCAGTGTCTGCCGATTCGGCAGCGTTGGCTTGTTGGCGCGGGGGGCCGATGCGAGTGGGGACTTGGGCAGCGGGCAGTGAAAGCAAGAGTTTCCCCGATGCTGCCGGGAAAAACGCTCCCCGGGATGGCCGGGTGAGATGACCCGGCGGCCCGCGACGGGTCATTCAATTCCATGCCCCGTCAACATAACTCCCGATGTACTGTTTGCTTTTTCGGAAGAAGAGATCCATCCCCCCATCCTCGGCCAGCCAAAAACGCTCCAATTAATGGCCGGGTGAGATGACCCGGCGGCCCGCGACGCGTCATTCAATTCCATGCCCCGTCAACATAACTCCCGATGTACTGTTTGCTTTTTCGGAAGAAGAGATCCATCCCCCCATCCTCGGCCAGCCAAAAACGCTCCAATTAATGGCCGGGTGAGATGACCCGGCGGCCCGCGACGCGTCATTCAAATCACTGCCCTATCGGCTACAACTGCTGATGGGTGGGATTAGAGGCCTGCCATGGTGGTGAGGGGCGGCGAGGACCGTGAAAGCTAGAGTTTTTCAGAGGCTGCCAGGAAAAAGGCCCCTCGGGTGGCGGGGTGCGAGGACCAGGCGCGTCATTCAATTCTCTTCCCTATCAACTTGGCTCCCGTTGGCGGGATTGGAGGCCTACTGTTTGTTACAGGGCTAAAATCGTCAGGGGAAGAGCTGACGAAACAATGCTGGTTTGGATGCAGGGGGTAGTGTTGGAATCGGCAGCGCGGACAAAATCGGCAAAGTCGACAAAAAAGACTGTTGGTCTGGACATCGGGGCAGCGGCAGCCATGCCGACAGGGGGGGAAATCGGCAGCGCAGATTTGTGCAGCTGCAGGTTCGTCGGGGAAATCGGCAGCGCAGATTTTTCGATGAACATGGGCTGGAAGATGGACTGTCCAGGCCAGGCAGGGAAATTCGTCAAGGGGACACGCTGACGAAACAGCGCTGGTTTAGACACGGTGGGTGCAGTGTTGGAATCGGCAGCGCCGACGAAATCGGCAAAGTCGGCAGAATCGGCAGCGGGTGCTGGCGATGAGTCTGGACGATTTATAGTCCAGGGCTTGATGGAAAAGACTGTTGGTCCAGACAATGGGGCAGTGGCAGCGCGGATTTGTGCAGCTGCAGGTTCGTCGGGGAAAATCGGCAGCGCAGATTTTTCGACGAACAGGGGCTGGGCGCTGGACTGGCCGGGCCAGGCAGGAAAATTCGTCAGGGGGCCACGCTGACGAAAACAGGGGCTGCGGAGTGGAAAATCGGCAGCGCAGATTTTTCGACGAACAGGGGCTGGACCGGCCGGGCCAGGCAGGAAAATTCGTCAGGGGGGCACGCTGACGAAAAGAGGGGCTGCCGCGTGGAAAATCGGCAGCGCAGATTTTTCGACGAACAGGGGCTGGACTGGCCGGGCCAGGCGGGAAAATTCGTCAGGGGGGCACGCTGACGAAAAGAGGGGCTGCCGCGTGGAAAATCGGCAGCGCAGATTTTTCGACGAACAGGGGCTGGACGCTGGACTGGGCCAGGCAGGAAAATTCGTCAGGGGGCACGCTGACGAAAAGAGGGGCTGCCGCGTGGAAAATCGGCAGCGCAGATTTTTCGACGAACATTCGTCAGGGGGGCACGCTGACGAAAAGAGGGGCTGCCGCGTGGAAAATCGGCAGCGCAGATTTTTCGACGAACATTCGTCAGGGGGGCACGCTGACGAAAAGAGGGGCTGCCGCGTGGAAAATCGGCAGCGCAGATTTTTCGACGAACAGGGGCTGGACGCTGGACTGGGCCAGGCAGGAAAATTCGTCAGGGGGCACGCTGACGAAAAGAGGGGCTGCCGCGTGGAAAATCGGCAGCGCAGATTTTTCGACGAACATTCGTCAGGGGGGCACGCTGACGAAAAGAGGGGCTGCCGCGTGGAAAATCGGCAGCGCAGATTTTTCGACGAACATTCGTCAGGGGGGCACGCTGACAAAAAGAGGGGCTGCCGCGTGGAAAATCGGCAGCGCAGATTTTTCGACGAACAGGGGCTGGATGCTGGACCGGCCGGGCCAGGCAGGAAAATTCGTCAGGGGGGCACGCTGACGAAAAGAGGGGCTGCCGCGTGGAATTCGGCAGCGCACGATGGCTTGAGCAGGTCATGGGTTCGACTTGGCGCGATCTGAAACCTGGACGAGGGACTGTCGACGCTGGACGAGCCAGCGCGGTGGCCTGTCGTGCCCCGTTCAGGGGGGGCCTGCCGCGGAGACAGCCCTCGCGGGCTCGACAGCGCAGGCCAGCGTCCCCGACGTCGCTGGCCGCGGCAGGCGAGCTGCCGGGGGTCCCGCATTCCTACAAGAAAACGTCGTGCTTTCCACATGAAACCAATCCAGTAAAATCAGCCATATTTTTATGAGGCTGCCCACTGAATTTGGGGTCATTCCGGGCCGGTTCCTAGTTTTGCGGATTTACTCGATTTCTAATGGTAGGAAAATTAAAACAAATACTTCCCGACCTCGAAAAATTCTGGGAAAATTAATGAAGGTGGATTGGATTTTTGCCAACCTCTGTGCAAAATTTCAGCTCAAAATACCAAGAAATGAATTTTTTAGAGGGGGGGTGACAGCTGGGACCTAGTAGTGTCTCCCCCTGCCAGAGCTGCAATGACACTTATTGCTCTTTAGGGAGCCACCAGGCCGGCGCCCCTCAAAGACCACACGCGCGCGCGCGCCCGCCCGCGCTGGGCGCTGGGGCGCTGGGGCCTAAGGGCCTGGGGCCTGAGGGCCTGGGGCCCTTGGGGGCCCTTGGGCGCTTGGGCGCGCGCGCGCGGCCCCCGCAGCCATGCCGCGCTGCGCGACGCGCGGACAGCCCCTGCTGGCTTGCTCTCTCGCCCGCGGGGGGGCTGCCTTCGGGCCCTGGCCCCCCGCGTTCTGGCCTGCCCCCTGCGTGGGAGAGGCTAGGCGCTGCAGGGGCCAGCCCGACGTCGCTGGCCGCGGCAGGCGACAGCCCGACATCGCTGGCCGCGGCAGGCGACAGCCCCTGCTGGCTTGCTCTCTCGCCCGCGGGGGGGCTGCCTTCGGGCCCTGGCCCCCCGCGTTCTGGCCTGCCCCCTGCGTGGGAGAGGCTAGGCGCTGCAGGGGCCAGCCCGACGTCGCTGGCCGCGGCAGGCGACAGCCCGACATCGCTGGCCGCGGCAGGGGCCAGCCCGACGTCGCTGGCCGCGGCAGGCGACAGCCCCTGCTGGCTTGCTCTCTCGCCCGCGGGGGGGCTGCCTTCGGGCCCTGGCCCCCCGCGTTCTGGCCTGCCCCCCGCGTGGGAGAGGCTAGGCGCTGCAGGGGCCAGCCCGACGTCGCTGGCCGCGGCAGGCGAGCCGCCGGGGTTCCCGCATTCCTACAACAAAACGTCGTGCTTTCCACATGAAATCAATCCAGTAAAATCAGCCATATTTTTATGAGGCTGCCCACTGAATTTGGAGTCATTCCGAGCCGGTTCCTATTTTTTCCGATTTCCTCGATTTTTAATGGTAGGAAAATAAAAAAAAATACTTCCCGACCTCGAAAAATTCTGGAAAAATTAATAAAGTTGGATTGGAGTTTTGCCAACCTCTGTGCAAAATTTCAGCTCAAAATACCAAGAAATGAATTTTTTAGAGGGGGGGTGACAGCTGGGACCTAGTAGTGTCTCCCCCTGCCAGAGCTTCAATGACACTTATTGCTCTTTAGGGGGGTGCCCCCTGACTGGCCATGGGGCGCGCTGGCCTGGCGCCCATAGGCCTGCCGCGGGGGATATGTGGGCTGTTGCTAAACTCGGACTAAGGTGGGGGGCCTCATGGCCCGAAGTATTGCCGGCATCGATGACCCGTTTTCCGGCCGGCGAC
>NC_084853.1:15166682-15169182 GCF_951802175.1 Populus nigra
TGACGAAACAATGCTGGTTTGGATGCAGGGGGTAGTGTTGGAATCGGCAGCGCGGACAAAATCGGCAAAGTCGACAAAAAAGACTGTTGGTCTGGACATCGGGGCAGCGGCAGCCATGCCGACAGGGGGGGAAATCGGCAGCGCAGATTTGTGCAGCTGCAGGTTCGTCGGGGAAATCGGCAGCGCAGATTTTTCGATGAACATGGGCTGGAAGATGGACTGTCCAGGCCAGGCAGGGAAATTCGTCAAGGGGACACGCTGACGAAACAGCGCTGGTTTAGACACGGTGGGTGCAGTGTTGGAATCGGCAGCGCCGACGAAATCGGCAAAGTCGGCAGAATCGGCAGCGGGTGCTGGCGATGAGTCTGGACGATTTATAGTCCAGGGCTTGATGGAAAAGACTGTTGGTCCAGACAATGGGGCAGTGGCAGCGCGGATTTGTGCAGCTGCAGGTTCGTCGGGGAAAATCGGCAGCGCAGATTTTTCGACGAACAGGGGCTGGGCGCTGGACTGGCCGGGCCAGGCAGGAAAATTCGTCAGGGGGCCACGCTGACGAAAACAGGGGCTGCGGAGTGGAAAATCGGCAGCGCAGATTTTTCGACGAACAGGGGCTGGACCGGCCGGGCCAGGCAGGAAAATTCGTCAGGGGGGCACGCTGACGAAAAGAGGGGCTGCCGCGTGGAAAATCGGCAGCGCAGATTTTTCGACGAACAGGGGCTGGACTGGCCGGGCCAGGCGGGAAAATTCGTCAGGGGGGCACGCTGACGAAAAGAGGGGCTGCCGCGTGGAAAATCGGCAGCGCAGATTTTTCGACGAACAGGGGCTGGACGCTGGACTGGGCCAGGCAGGAAAATTCGTCAGGGGGCACGCTGACGAAAAGAGGGGCTGCCGCGTGGAAAATCGGCAGCGCAGATTTTTCGACGAACATTCGTCAGGGGGGCACGCTGACGAAAAGAGGGGCTGCCGCGTGGAAAATCGGCAGCGCAGATTTTTCGACGAACATTCGTCAGGGGGGCACGCTGAGGAAAACAGGGGCTGCCGCGTGGAAAATCGGCAGCGCAGATTTTTCGACGAACAGGGGCTGGACGCTGGACTGGGCCAGGCAGGAAAATTCGTCAGGGGGCACGCTGACGAAAAGAGGGGCTGCCGCGTGGAAAATCGGCAGCGCAGATTTTTCGACGAACATTCGTCAGGGGGGCACGCTGACGAAAAGAGGGGCTGCCGCGTGGAAAATCGGCAGCGCAGATTTTTCGACGAACATTCGTCAGGGGGGCACGCTGACAAAAAGAGGGGCTGCCGCGTGGAAAATCGGCAGCGCAGATTTTTCGACGAACAGGGGCTGGATGCTGGACCGGCCGGGCCAGGCAGGAAAATTCGTCAGGGGGGCACGCTGACGAAAAGAGGGGCTGCCGCGTGGAATTCGGCAGCGCACGATGGCTTGAGCAGGTCATGGGTTCGACTTGGCGCGATCTGAAACCTGGACGAGGGACTGTCGACGCTGGACGAGCCAGCGCGGTGGCCTGTCGTGCCCCGTTCAGGGGGGGCCTGCCGCGGAGACAGCCCTCGCGGGCTCGACAGCGCAGGCCAGCGTCCCCGACGTCGCTGGCCGCGGCAGGCGAGCTGCCGGGGTTCCCGCATTCCTACAAGAAAACGTCGTGCTTTCCACATGAAACCAATCCAGTAAAATCAGCCATATTTTTATGAGGCTGCCCACTGAATTTGGGGTCATTCCGGGCCGGTTCCTAGTTTTGCGGATTTACTCGATTTCTAATGGTAGGAAAATTAAAACAAATACTTCCCGACCTCGAAAAATTCTGGGAAAATTAATGAAGGTGGATTGGATTTTTGCCAACCTCTGTGCAAAATTTCAGCTCAAAATACCAAGAAATGAATTTTTTAGAGGGGGGGTGACAGCTGGGACCTAGTAGTGTCTCCCCCTGCCAGAGCTGCAATGACACTTATTGCTCTTTAGGGAGCCACCAGGCCGGCGCCCCTCAAAGACCACACGCGCGCGCGCGCCCGCCCGCGCTGGGCGCTGGGGCGCTGGGGCCTGAGGGCCTGGGGCCCTTGGGGGCCCTTGGGCGCTTGGGCGCGCGCGCGCGGCCCCCGCAGCCATGCCGCGCTGCGCGACGCGCGGACAGCCCCTGCTGGCTTGCTCTCTCGCCCGCGGGGGGGCTGCCTTCGGGCCCTGGCCCCCCGCGTTCTGGCCTGCCCCCTGCGTGGGAGAGGCTAGGCGCTGCAGGGGCCAGCCCGACGTCGCTGGCCGCGGCAGGCGACAGCCCGACATCGCTGGCCGCGACAGGCGACAGCCCCTGCTGGCTTGCTCTCTCGCCCGCGGGGGGGCTGCCTTCGGGCCCTGGCCCCCCGCGTTCTGGCCTGCCCCCTGCGTGGGAGAGGCTAGGCGCTGCAGGGGCCAGCCCGACGTCGCTGGCCGCGGCAGGCGACAGCCCGACATCGCTGGCCGCGGCAGGGGCCAGCCCGACGTCGCTGGCCGCGGCAG
>NC_084853.1:15179182-15181682 GCF_951802175.1 Populus nigra
GGCCGATGCGAGTGGGGACTTGGGCAGCGGGCAGTGAAAGCAAGAGTTTCCCCGATGCTGCCGGGAAAAACGCTCCCCGGGATGGCCGGGTGAGATGACCCGGCGGCCCGCGACGGGTCATTCAATTCCATGCCCCGTCAACATAACTCCCGATGTACTGTTTGCTTTTTCGGAAGAAGAGATCCATCCCCCCATCCTCGGCCAGCCAAAAACGCTCCAATTAATGGCCGGGTGAGATGACCCGGCGGCCCGCGACGCGTCATTCAATTCCATGCCCCGTCAACATAACTCCCGATGTACTGTTTGCTTTTTCGGAAGAAGAGATCCATCCCCCCATCCTCGGCCAGCCAAAAACGCTCCAATTAATGGCCGGGTGAGATGACCCGGCGGCCCGCGACGCGTCATTCAAATCACTGCCCTATCGGCTACAACTGCTGATGGGTGGGATTAGAGGCCTGCCATGGTGGTGAGGGGCGGCGAGGACCGTGAAAGCTAGAGTTTTTCAGAGGCTGCCAGGAAAAAGGCCCCTCGGGTGGCGGGGTGCGAGGACCAGGCGCGTCATTCAATTCTCTTCCCTATCAACTTGGCTCCCGTTGGCGGGATTGGAGGCCTACTGTTTGTTACAGGGCTAAAATCGTCAGGGGAAGAGCTGACGAAACAATGCTGGTTTGGATGCAGGGGGTAGTGTTGGAATCGGCAGCGCGGACAAAATCGGCAAAGTCGACAAAAAAGACTGTTGGTCTGGACATCGGGGCAGCGGCAGCCATGCCGACAGGGGGGGAAATCGGCAGCGCAGATTTGTGCAGCTGCAGGTTCGTCGGGGAAATCGGCAGCGCAGATTTTTCGATGAACATGGGCTGGAAGATGGACTGTCCAGGCCAGGCAGGGAAATTCGTCAAGGGGACACGCTGACGAAACAGCGCTGGTTTAGACACGGTGGGTGCAGTGTTGGAATCGGCAGCGCCGACGAAATCGGCAAAGTCGGCAGAATCGGCAGCGGGTGCTGGCGATGAGTCTGGACGATTTATAGTCCAGGGCTTGATGGAAAAGACTGTTGGTCCAGACAATGGGGCAGTGGCAGCGCGGATTTGTGCAGCTGCAGGTTCGTCGGGGAAAATCGGCAGCGCAGATTTTTCGACGAACAGGGGCTGGGCGCTGGACTGGCCGGGCCAGGCAGGAAAATTCGTCAGGGGGCCACGCTGACGAAAACAGGGGCTGCGGAGTGGAAAATCGGCAGCGCAGATTTTTCGACGAACAGGGGCTGGACCGGCCGGGCCAGGCAGGAAAATTCGTCAGGGGGGCACGCTGACGAAAAGAGGGGCTGCCGCGTGGAAAATCGGCAGCGCAGATTTTTCGACGAACAGGGGCTGGACTGGCCGGGCCAGGCGGGAAAATTCGTCAGGGGGGCACGCTGACGAAAAGAGGGGCTGCCGCGTGGAAAATCGGCAGCGCAGATTTTTCGACGAACAGGGGCTGGACGCTGGACTGGGCCAGGCAGGAAAATTCGTCAGGGGGCACGCTGACGAAAAGAGGGGCTGCCGCGTGGAAAATCGGCAGCGCAGATTTTTCGACGAACATTCGTCAGGGGGGCACGCTGACGAAAAGAGGGGCTGCCGCGTGGAAAATCGGCAGCGCAGATTTTTCGACGAACATTCGTCAGGGGGGCACGCTGAGGAAAACAGGGGCTGCCGCGTGGAAAATCGGCAGCGCAGATTTTTCGACGAACAGGGGCTGGACGCTGGACTGGGCCAGGCAGGAAAATTCGTCAGGGGGCACGCTGACGAAAAGAGGGGCTGCCGCGTGGAAAATCGGCAGCGCAGATTTTTCGACGAACATTCGTCAGGGGGGCACGCTGACGAAAAGAGGGGCTGCCGCGTGGAAAATCGGCAGCGCAGATTTTTCGACGAACATTCGTCAGGGGGGCACGCTGACAAAAAGAGGGGCTGCCGCGTGGAAAATCGGCAGCGCAGATTTTTCGACGAACAGGGGCTGGATGCTGGACCGGCCGGGCCAGGCAGGAAAATTCGTCAGGGGGGCACGCTGACGAAAAGAGGGGCTGCCGCGTGGAATTCGGCAGCGCACGATGGCTTGAGCAGGTCATGGGTTCGACTTGGCGCGATCTGAAACCTGGACGAGGGACTGTCGACGCTGGACGAGCCAGCGCGGTGGCCTGTCGTGCCCCGTTCAGGGGGGGCCTGCCGCGGAGACAGCCCTCGCGGGCTCGACAGCGCAGGCCAGCGTCCCCGACGTCGCTGGCCGCGGCAGGCGAGCTGCCGGGGTTCCCGCATTCCTACAAGAAAACGTCGTGCTTTCCACATGAAACCAATCCAGTAAAATCAGCCATATTTTTATGAGGCTGCCCACTGAATTTGGGGTCATTCCGGGCCGGTTCCTAGTTTTGCGGATTTACTCGATTTCTAATGGTAGGAAAATTAAAACAAATACTTCCCGACCTCGAAAAATTCTGGGAAAATTAATGAAGGTGGATTGGATTTTTGCC
>NC_084853.1:15191682-15194182 GCF_951802175.1 Populus nigra
CAAGGCTCGACGAGAAAGACTGCTGGTTTAGACACTGGGGCAGTGGCAGCCCGCGGGACAGTGTCGGCAGATTCGGCAGCGCAGATTTGTGCGGCTGCAGGTTCGTCGGGGAAAATCGGCAGCGCAGATTTTGCGACGAACATGGGCTGGGCGATGGACTGTCCAGGCCAGGCAGGAAAATTTGTCGAGGGGACACGCTGACGAAACAGCGCTGGTTCAGGCACGGCGGGCAGTGTTGGAATCGGCAGCGCCGACGAAATCGGCAAAGTCGGCAGAATCGGCAGCGCAGATTTTTCGACGAACACGGGCTGGACGCTGGACTGGCCGGGCCATGCAGGAAAATTCATCGAGGGGACACGCTGACGAAACAGCGCTGGTTCAGGCACGGCGGGCAGTGGTGGAATCGGCAGCGCCGACGAAATCGGCAAAGTCGGCAGAATCGGCAGCGGGTGCTGGCGATGGGTCTGGACGGGCTGGATAGTCCAAGGCTCGACGAGAAAGACCGCTGGTTTAGACACTGGGGCAGTGGCAGCCCGCGGGGCAGTGTCGGCAGATTCGGCAGCAGTGTCTGCCGATTCGGCAGCGTTGGCTTGTTGGCGCGGGGGGCCGATGCGAGTGGGGACTTGGGCAGCGGGCAGTGAAAGCAAGAGTTTCCCCGATGCTGCCGGGAAAAACGCTCCCCGGGATGGCCGGGTGAGATGACCCGGCGGCCCGCGACGGGTCATTCAATTCCATGCCCCGTCAACATAACTCCCGATGTACTGTTTGCTTTTTCGGAAGAAGAGATCCATCCCCCCATCCTCGGCCAGCCAAAAACGCTCCAATTAATGGCCGGGTGAGATGACCCGGCGGCCCGCGACGCGTCATTCAATTCCATGCCCCGTCAACATAACTCCCGATGTACTGTTTGCTTTTTCGGAAGAAGAGATCCATCCCCCCATCCTCGGCCAGCCAAAAACGCTCCAATTAATGGCCGGGTGAGATGACCCGGCGGCCCGCGACGCGTCATTCAAATCACTGCCCTATCGGCTACAACTGCTGATGGGTGGGATTAGAGGCCTGCCATGGTGGTGAGGGGCGGCGAGGACCGTGAAAGCTAGAGTTTTTCAGAGGCTGCCAGGAAAAAGGCCCCTCGGGTGGCGGGGTGCGAGGACCAGGCGCGTCATTCAATTCTCTTCCCTATCAACTTGGCTCCCGTTGGCGGGATTGGAGGCCTACTGTTTGTTACAGGGCTAAAATCGTCAGGGGAAGAGCTGACGAAACAATGCTGGTTTGGATGCAGGGGGTAGTGTTGGAATCGGCAGCGCGGACAAAATCGGCAAAGTCGACAAAAAAGACTGTTGGTCTGGACATCGGGGCAGCGGCAGCCATGCCGACAGGGGGGGAAATCGGCAGCGCAGATTTGTGCAGCTGCAGGTTCGTCGGGGAAATCGGCAGCGCAGATTTTTCGATGAACATGGGCTGGAAGATGGACTGTCCAGGCCAGGCAGGGAAATTCGTCAAGGGGACACGCTGACGAAACAGCGCTGGTTTAGACACGGTGGGTGCAGTGTTGGAATCGGCAGCGCCGACGAAATCGGCAAAGTCGGCAGAATCGGCAGCGGGTGCTGGCGATGAGTCTGGACGATTTATAGTCCAGGGCTTGATGGAAAAGACTGTTGGTCCAGACAATGGGGCAGTGGCAGCGCGGATTTGTGCAGCTGCAGGTTCGTCGGGGAAAATCGGCAGCGCAGATTTTTCGACGAACAGGGGCTGGGCGCTGGACTGGCCGGGCCAGGCAGGAAAATTCGTCAGGGGGCCACGCTGACGAAAACAGGGGCTGCGGAGTGGAAAATCGGCAGCGCAGATTTTTCGACGAACAGGGGCTGGACCGGCCGGGCCAGGCAGGAAAATTCGTCAGGGGGGCACGCTGACGAAAAGAGGGGCTGCCGCGTGGAAAATCGGCAGCGCAGATTTTTCGACGAACAGGGGCTGGACTGGCCGGGCCAGGCGGGAAAATTCGTCAGGGGGGCACGCTGACGAAAAGAGGGGCTGCCGCGTGGAAAATCGGCAGCGCAGATTTTTCGACGAACAGGGGCTGGACGCTGGACTGGGCCAGGCAGGAAAATTCGTCAGGGGGCACGCTGACGAAAAGAGGGGCTGCCGCGTGGAAAATCGGCAGCGCAGATTTTTCGACGAACATTCGTCAGGGGGGCACGCTGACGAAAAGAGGGGCTGCCGCGTGGAAAATCGGCAGCGCAGATTTTTCGACGAACATTCGTCAGGGGGGCACGCTGAGGAAAACAGGGGCTGCCGCGTGGAAAATCGGCAGCGCAGATTTTTCGACGAACAGGGGCTGGACGCTGGACTGGGCCAGGCAGGAAAATTCGTCAGGGGGCACGCTGACGAAAAGAGGGGCTGCCGCGTGGAAAATCGGCAGCGCAGATTTTTCGACGAACATTCGTCAGGGGGGCACGCTGACGAAAAGAGGGGCTGCCGCGTGGAAAATCGGCAGCGCAGA
>NC_084853.1:15204182-15206682 GCF_951802175.1 Populus nigra
CGACGAGAAAGACTGCTGGCTTAGACACTGGGGCAGTGGCAGCCCGCGGGACAGCGTCGGCAGATTCGGCAGCAGTGTCTGTTTCGGCAGCGTTGGCTCGGAATCGGCAGAGCCGGCGAAATCGGCAAAGTCGGCAGCAGGTGCTGACTGTGAGTCTGCACGATTTATGGTCCAGGGCTTGACGGAAAAGACTGTTGGTCCAGACAAGGGGGCAGCGGCAGCCATGCCAACAGGGGGGAATCGGCAGCGCAGATTTTTCGACGAACAGGGGCTGGACGCTGGACTGGGCCAGGCAGGAAAATTCGTCAGGGGGCACGCTGAAGAAACAGCGCTGGTTTAGACACGGTGGGCGCAGTGTTGGAATCGGCAGCGCCGATGAAACCGGCAAAGTCGGCAGAATTGGCAGCGGGTGCTGGCGATGGGTCTGGACGGGCTGGATAGTCCAAGGCTCGACGAGAAAGACCGCAGGTTGAGACACTGGGGCAGTGGCAGCCCGCGGGGCAGTGTCGGCAGATTCGGCAGCAGTGTCTGCCGATTCGGCAGCGTTGGCTTGTTGGCGCGGGGGGCCGATGCGAGTGGGGACTTGGGCAGCGGGCAGTGAAAGCAAGAGTTTCCCCGATGCTGCCGGGAAAAACGCTCCCCGGGATGGCCGGGTGAGATGACCCGGCGGCCCGCGACGGGTCATTCAATTCCATGCCCCGTCAACATAACTCCCGATGTACTGTTTGCTTTTTCGGAAGAAGAGATCCATCCCCCCATCCTCGGCCAGCCAAAAACGCTCCAATTAATGGCCGGGTGAGATGACCCGGCGGCCCGCGACGCGTCATTCAATTCCATGCCCCGTCAACATAACTCCCGATGTACTGTTTGCTTTTTCGGAAGAAGAGATCCATCCCCCCATCCTCGGCCAGCCAAAAACGCTCCAATTAATGGCCGGGTGAGATGACCCGGCGGCCCGCGACGCGTCATTCAAATCACTGCCCTATCGGCTACAACTGCTGATGGGTGGGATTAGAGGCCTGCCATGGTGGTGAGGGGCGGCGAGGACCGTGAAAGCTAGAGTTTTTCAGAGGCTGCCAGGAAAAAGGCCCCTCGGGTGGCGGGGTGCGAGGACCAGGCGCGTCATTCAATTCTCTTCCCTATCAACTTGGCTCCCGTTGGCGGGATTGGAGGCCTACTGTTTGTTACAGGGCTAAAATCGTCAGGGGAAGAGCTGACGAAACAATGCTGGTTTGGATGCAGGGGGTAGTGTTGGAATCGGCAGCGCGGACAAAATCGGCAAAGTCGACAAAAAAGACTGTTGGTCTGGACATCGGGGCAGCGGCAGCCATGCCGACAGGGGGGGAAATCGGCAGCGCAGATTTGTGCAGCTGCAGGTTCGTCGGGGAAATCGGCAGCGCAGATTTTTCGATGAACATGGGCTGGAAGATGGACTGTCCAGGCCAGGCAGGGAAATTCGTCAAGGGGACACGCTGACGAAACAGCGCTGGTTTAGACACGGTGGGTGCAGTGTTGGAATCGGCAGCGCCGACGAAATCGGCAAAGTCGGCAGAATCGGCAGCGGGTGCTGGCGATGAGTCTGGACGATTTATAGTCCAGGGCTTGATGGAAAAGACTGTTGGTCCAGACAATGGGGCAGTGGCAGCGCGGATTTGTGCAGCTGCAGGTTCGTCGGGGAAAATCAGCAGCGCAGATTTTTCGACGAACAGGGGCTGGGCGCTGGACTGGCCGGGCCAGGCAGGAAAATTCGTCAGGGGGCCACGCTGACGAAAACAGGGGCTGCGGAGTGGAAAATCGGCAGCGCAGATTTTTCGACGAACAGGGGCTGGACCGGCCGGGCCAGGCAGGAAAATTCGTCAGGGGGGCACGCTGACGAAAAGAGGGGCTGCCGCGTGGAAAATCGGCAGCGCAGATTTTTCGACGAACAGGGGCTGGACTGGCCGGGCCAGGCGGGAAAATTCGTCAGGGGGGCACGCTGACGAAAAGAGGGGCTGCCGCGTGGAAAATCGGCAGCGCAGATTTTTCGACGAACAGGGGCTGGACGCTGGACTGGGCCAGGCAGGAAAATTCGTCAGGGGGCACGCTGACGAAAAGAGGGGCTGCCGCGTGGAAAATCGGCAGCGCAGATTTTTCGACGAACATTCGTCAGGGGGGCACGCTGACGAAAAGAGGGGCTGCCGCGTGGAAAATCGGCAGCGCAGATTTTTCGACGAACATTCGTCAGGGGGGCACGCTGAGGAAAACAGGGGCTGCCGCGTGGAAAATCGGCAGCGCAGATTTTTCGACGAACAGGGGCTGGACGCTGGACTGGGCCAGGCAGGAAAATTCGTCAGGGGGCACGCTGACGAAAAGAGGGGCTGCCGCGTGGAAAATCGGCAGCGCAGATTTTTCGACGAACATTCGTCAGGGGGGCACGCTGACGAAAAGAGGGGCTGCCGCGTGGAAAATCGGCAGCGCAGATTTTTCGACGAACATTCGTCAGGGGGGCACGCTGACAAAA
>NC_084853.1:15216682-15219182 GCF_951802175.1 Populus nigra
AATCGGCAGCGCCGATGAAACCGGCAAAGTCGGCAGAATTGGCAGCGGGTGCTGGCGATGGGTCTGGACGGGCTGGATAGTCCAAGGCTCGACGAGAAAGACCGCAGGTTGAGACACTGGGGCAGTGGCAGCCCGCGGGACAGTGTTGGCAGATTCGGCAGCGCAGATTTGTGCGGCTGCAGGTTCGTCGGGGAAAATCGGCAGCGCAGATTTTTCGACGAACATGGGCTGGACGATGGACTGTCCAGGCCAGGCAGGAAAATTTGTCGAGGGGACACGCTGACGAAACAGCGCTGGTTCAGGCACGGCGGGCAGTGTTGGAATCGGCAGCGCCGACGAAATCGGCAAAGTCGGCAGAATCGGCAGCGCAGATTTTTCGACGAACATGGGCTGGACGCTGGACTGGCCGGGCCATGCAGGAAAATTCATCGAGGGGACACGCTGACGAAACAGCGCTGGTTCAGGCACGGCGGGCAGTGGTGGAATCGGCAGCGCCGACGAAATCGGCAAAGTCGGCAGAATCGGCAGCGGGTGCTGGCGATGGGTCTGGACGGGCTGGATAGTCCAAGGCTCGACGAGAAAGACCGCTGGTTTAGACACTGGGGCAGTGGCAGCCCGCGGGGCAGTGTCGGCAGATTCGGCAGCAGTGTCTGCCGATTCGGCAGCGTTGGCTTGTTGGCACGGGGGGCCGATGCGAGTGGGGACTTGGGCAGCGGGCAGTGAAAGCAAGAGTTTCCCCGATGCTGCCGGGAAAAACGCTCCCCGGGATGGCCGGGTGAGATGACCCGGCGGCCCGCGACGGGTCATTCAATTCCATGCCCCGTCAACATAACTCCCGATGTACTGTTTGCTTTTTCGGAAGAAGAGATCCATCCCCCCATCCTCGGCCAGCCAAAAACGCTCCAATTAATGGCCGGGTGAGATGACCCGGCGGCCCGCGACGCGTCATTCAATTCCATGCCCCGTCAACATAACTCCCGATGTACTGTTTGCTTTTTCGGAAGAAGAGATCCATCCCCCCATCCTCGGCCAGCCAAAAACGCTCCAATTAATGGCCGGGTGAGATGACCCGGCGGCCCGCGACGCGTCATTCAAATCACTGCCCTATCGGCTACAACTGCTGATGGGTGGGATTAGAGGCCTGCCATGGTGGTGAGGGGCGGCGAGGACCGTGAAAGCTAGAGTTTTTCAGAGGCTGCCAGGAAAAAGGCCCCTCGGGTGGCGGGGTGCGAGGACCAGGCGCGTCATTCAATTCTCTTCCCTATCAACTTGGCTCCCGTTGGCGGGATTGGAGGCCTACTGTTTGTTACAGGGCTAAAATCGTCAGGGGAAGAGCTGACGAAACAATGCTGGTTTGGATGCAGGGGGTAGTGTTGGAATCGGCAGCGCGGACAAAATCGGCAAAGTCGACAAAAAAGACTGTTGGTCTGGACATCGGGGCAGCGGCAGCCATGCCGACAGGGGGGGAAATCGGCAGCGCAGATTTGTGCAGCTGCAGGTTCGTCGGGGAAATCGGCAGCGCAGATTTTTCGATGAACATGGGCTGGAAGATGGACTGTCCAGGCCAGGCAGGGAAATTCGTCAAGGGGACACGCTGACGAAACAGCGCTGGTTTAGACACGGTGGGTGCAGTGTTGGAATCGGCAGCGCCGACGAAATCGGCAAAGTCGGCAGAATCGGCAGCGGGTGCTGGCGATGAGTCTGGACGATTTATAGTCCAGGGCTTGATGGAAAAGACTGTTGGTCCAGACAATGGGGCAGTGGCAGCGCGGATTTGTGCAGCTGCAGGTTCGTCGGGGAAAATCGGCAGCGCAGATTTTTCGACGAACAGGGGCTGGGCGCTGGACTGGCCGGGCCAGGCAGGAAAATTCGTCAGGGGGCCACGCTGACGAAAACAGGGGCTGCGGAGTGGAAAATCGGCAGCGCAGATTTTTCGACGAACAGGGGCTGGACCGGCCGGGCCAGGCAGGAAAATTCGTCAGGGGGGCACGCTGACGAAAAGAGGGGCTGCCGCGTGGAAAATCGGCAGCGCAGATTTTTCGACGAACAGGGGCTGGACTGGCCGGGCCAGGCGGGAAAATTCGTCAGGGGGGCACGCTGACGAAAAGAGGGGCTGCCGCGTGGAAAATCGGCAGCGCAGATTTTTCGACGAACAGGGGCTGGACGCTGGACTGGGCCAGGCAGGAAAATTCGTCAGGGGGCACGCTGACGAAAAGAGGGGCTGCCGCGTGGAAAATCGGCAGCGCAGATTTTTCGACGAACATTCGTCAGGGGGGCACGCTGACGAAAAGAGGGGCTGCCGCGTGGAAAATCGGCAGCGCAGATTTTTCGACGAACATTCGTCAGGGGGGCACGCTGAGGAAAACAGGGGCTGCCGCGTGGAAAATCGGCAGCGCAGATTTTTCGACGAACAGGGGCTGGACGCTGGACTGGGCCAGGCAGGAAAATTCGTCAGGGGGCACGCTGACGAAAAGAGGGGCTGCCGCGTGGAAAATCGGCA
>NC_084853.1:15229182-15231682 GCF_951802175.1 Populus nigra
CCAGGGCTTGACGGAAAAGACTGTTGGTCCAGACAAGGGGGCAGCGGCAGCCATGCCAACAGGGGGGAATCGGCAGCGCAGATTTTTCGACGAACAGGGGCTGGACGCTGGACTGGGCCAGGCAGGAAAATTCGTCAGGGGGCACGCTGAAGAAACAGCGCTGGTTTAGACACGGTGGGCGCAGTGTTGGAATCGGCAGCGCCGATGAAACCGGCAAAGTCGGCAGAATTGGCAGCGGGTGCTGGCGATGGGTCTGGACGGGCTGGATAGTCCAAGGCTCGACGAGAAAGACCGCAGGTTGAGACACTGGGGCAGTGGCAGCCCGCGGGACAGTGTTGGCAGATTCGGCAGCGCAGATTTGTGCGGCTGCAGGTTCGTCGGGGAAAATCGGCAGCGCAGATTTTTCGACGAACATGGGCTGGACGATGGACTGTCCAGGCCAGGCAGGAAAATTTGTCGAGGGGACACGCTGACGAAACAGCGCTGGTTCAGGCACGGCGGGCAGTGTTGGAATCGGCAGCGCCGACGAAATCGGCAAAGTCGGCAGAATCGGCAGCGCAGATTTTTCGACGAACATGGGCTGGACGCTGGACTGGCCGGGCCATGCAGGAAAATTCATCGAGGGGACACGCTGACGAAACAGCGCTGGTTCAGGCACGGCGGGCAGTGGTGGAATCGGCAGCGCCGACGAAATCGGCAAAGTCGGCAGAATCGGCAGCGGGTGCTGGCGATGGGTCTGGACGGGCTGGATAGTCCAAGGCTCGACGAGAAAGACTGCTGGTTTAGACACTGGGGCAGTGGCAGCCCGCGGGACAGTGTCGGCAGATTCGGCAGCGCAGATTTGTGCGGCTGCAGGTTCGTCGGGGAAAATCGGCAGCGCAGATTTTGCGACGAACATGGGCTGGGCGATGGACTGTCCAGGCCAGGCAGGAAAATTTGTCGAGGGGACACGCTGACGAAACAGCGCTGGTTCAGGCACGGCGGGCAGTGTTGGAATCGGCAGCGCCGACGAAATCGGCAAAGTCGGCAGAATCGGCAGCGCAGATTTTTCGACGAACACGGGCTGGACGGTGGACTGTCCAGGCCAGGCAGGAAAATTCGTCGAGGGGACACGCTGACGAAACAGCGCTGGTTCAGACACGGGGGGCGCAGTGTTGGAATCGGCAGCGCCGAGAAAATCGGCAAAGTCGGCAGAATCGGCAGCGGGTGCTGGCGATGGGTCTGGACGGGCTGGATAGTCCAAGGCTCGACGAGAAAGACCGCTGGTTTAGACACTGGGGCAGTGGCAGCCCGCGGGGCAGTGTCGGCAGATTCGGCAGCAGTGTCTGCCGATTCGGCAGCGTTGGCTTGTTGGCGCGGGGGGCCGATGCGAGTGGGGACTTGGGCAGCGGGCAGTGAAAGCAAGAGTTTCCCCGATGCTGCCGGGAAAAACGCTCCCCGGGATGGCCGGGTGAGATGACCCGGCGGCCCGCGACGGGTCATTCAATTCCATGCCCCGTCAACATAACTCCCGATGTACTGTTTGCTTTTTCGGAAGAAGAGATCCATCCCCCCATCCTCGGCCAGCCAAAAACGCTCCAATTAATGGCCGGGTGAGATGACCCGGCGGCCCGCGACGCGTCATTCAATTCCATGCCCCGTCAACATAACTCCCGATGTACTGTTTGCTTTTTCGGAAGAAGAGATCCATCCCCCCATCCTCGGCCAGCCAAAAACGCTCCAATTAATGGCCGGGTGAGATGACCCGGCGGCCCGCGACGCGTCATTCAAATCACTGCCCTATCGGCTACAACTGCTGATGGGTGGGATTAGAGGCCTGCCATGGTGGTGAGGGGCGGCGAGGACCGTGAAAGCTAGAGTTTTTCAGAGGCTGCCAGGAAAAAGGCCCCTCGGGTGGCGGGGTGCGAGGACCAGGCGCGTCATTCAATTCTCTTCCCTATCAACTTGGCTCCCGTTGGCGGGATTGGAGGCCTACTGTTTGTTACAGGGCTAAAATCGTCAGGGGAAGAGCTGACGAAACAATGCTGGTTTGGATGCAGGGGGTAGTGTTGGAATCGGCAGCGCGGACAAAATCGGCAAAGTCGACAAAAAAGACTGTTGGTCTGGACATCGGGGCAGCGGCAGCCATGCCGACAGGGGGGGAAATCGGCAGCGCAGATTTGTGCAGCTGCAGGTTCGTCGGGGAAATCGGCAGCGCAGATTTTTCGATGAACATGGGCTGGAAGATGGACTGTCCAGGCCAGGCAGGGAAATTCGTCAAGGGGACACGCTGACGAAACAGCGCTGGTTTAGACACGGTGGGTGCAGTGTTGGAATCGGCAGCGCCGACGAAATCGGCAAAGTCGGCAGAATCGGCAGCGGGTGCTGGCGATGAGTCTGGACGATTTATAGTCCAGGGCTTGATGGAAAAGACTGTTGGTCCAGACAATGGGGCAGTGGCAGCGCGGATTTGTGCAGCTGCAGGTTCGTCGGGGAAAATCGGCAGCGCAGATTTTTCGAC
>NC_084853.1:15239182-15241682 GCF_951802175.1 Populus nigra
ACTGTTGGTCCAGACAATGGGGCAGTGGCAGCGCGGATTTGTGCAGCTGCAGGTTCGTCGGGGAAAATCGGCAGCGCAGATTTTTCGACGAACAGGGGCTGGGCGCTGGACTGGCCGGGCCAGGCAGGAAAATTCGTCAGGGGGCCACGCTGACGAAAACAGGGGCTGCGGAGTGGAAAATCGGCAGCGCAGATTTTTCGACGAACAGGGGCTGGACCGGCCGGGCCAGGCAGGAAAATTCGTCAGGGGGGCACGCTGACGAAAAGAGGGGCTGCCGCGTGGAAAATCGGCAGCGCAGATTTTTCGACGAACAGGGGCTGGACTGGCCGGGCCAGGCGGGAAAATTCGTCAGGGGGGCACGCTGACGAAAAGAGGGGCTGCCGCGTGGAAAATCGGCAGCGCAGATTTTTCGACGAACAGGGGCTGGACGCTGGACTGGGCCAGGCAGGAAAATTCGTCAGGGGGCACGCTGACGAAAAGAGGGGCTGCCGCGTGGAAAATCGGCAGCGCAGATTTTTCGACGAACATTCGTCAGGGGGGCACGCTGACGAAAAGAGGGGCTGCCGCGTGGAAAATCGGCAGCGCAGATTTTTCGACGAACATTCGTCAGGGGGGCACGCTGAGGAAAACAGGGGCTGCCGCGTGGAAAATCGGCAGCGCAGATTTTTCGACGAACAGGGGCTGGACGCTGGACTGGGCCAGGCAGGAAAATTCGTCAGGGGGCACGCTGACGAAAAGAGGGGCTGCCGCGTGGAAAATCGGCAGCGCAGATTTTTCGACGAACATTCGTCAGGGGGGCACGCTGACGAAAAGAGGGGCTGCCGCGTGGAAAATCGGCAGCGCAGATTTTTCGACGAACATTCGTCAGGGGGGCACGCTGACAAAAAGAGGGGCTGCCGCGTGGAAAATCGGCAGCGCAGATTTTTCGACGAACAGGGGCTGGATGCTGGACCGGCCGGGCCAGGCAGGAAAATTCGTCAGGGGGGCACGCTGACGAAAAGAGGGGCTGCCGCGTGGAATTCGGCAGCGCACGATGGCTTGAGCAGGTCATGGGTTCGACTTGGCGCGATCTGAAACCTGGACGAGGGACTGTCGACGCTGGACGAGCCAGCGCGGTGGCCTGTCGTGCCCCGTTCAGGGGGGGCCTGCCGCGGAGACAGCCCTCGCGGGCTCGACAGCGCAGGCCAGCGTCCCCGACGTCGCTGGCCGCGGCAGGCGAGCTGCCGGGGTTCCCGCATTCCTACAAGAAAACGTCGTGCTTTCCACATGAAACCAATCCAGTAAAATCAGCCATATTTTTATGAGGCTGCCCACTGAATTTGGGGTCATTCCGGGCCGGTTCCTAGTTTTGCGGATTTACTCGATTTCTAATGGTAGGAAAATTAAAACAAATACTTCCCGACCTCGAAAAATTCTGGGAAAATTAATGAAGGTGGATTGGATTTTTGCCAACCTCTGTGCAAAATTTCAGCTCAAAATACCAAGAAATGAATTTTTTAGAGGGGGGGTGACAGCTGGGACCTAGTAGTGTCTCCCCCTGCCAGAGCTGCAATGACACTTATTGCTCTTTAGGGAGCCACCAGGCCGGCGCCCCTCAAAGACCACACGCGCGCGCGCGCCCGCCCGCGCTGGGCGCTGGGGCGCTGGGGCCTGAGGGCCTGGGGCCCTTGGGGGCCCTTGGGCGCTTGGGCGCGCGCGCGCGGCCCCCGCAGCCATGCCGCGCTGCGCGACGCGCGGACAGCCCCTGCTGGCTTGCTCTCTCGCCCGCGGGGGGGCTGCCTTCGGGCCCTGGCCCCCCGCGTTCTGGCCTGCCCCCTGCGTGGGAGAGGCTAGGCGCTGCAGGGGCCAGCCCGACGTCGCTGGCCGCGGCAGGCGACAGCCCGACATCGCTGGCCGCGGCAGGCGACAGCCCCTGCTGGCTTGCTCTCTCGCCCGCGGGGGGGCTGCCTTCGGGCCCTGGCCCCCCGCGTTCTGGCCTGCCCCCTGCGTGGGAGAGGCTAGGCGCTGCAGGGGCCAGCCCGACGTCGCTGGCCGCGGCAGGCGACAGCCCGACATCGCTGGCCGCGGCAGGGGCCAGCCCGACGTCGCTGGCCGCGGCAGGCGACAGCCCCTGCTGGCTTGCTCTCTCGCCCGCGGGGGGGCTGCCTTCGGGCCCTGGCCCCCCGCGTTCTGGCCTGCCCCCCGCGTGGGAGAGGCTAGGCGCTGCAGGGGCCAGCCCGACGTCGCTGGCCGCGGCAGGCGAGCCGCCGGGGTTCCCGCATTCCTACAACAAAACGTCGTGCTTTCCACATGAAATCAATCCAGTAAAATCAGCCATATTTTTATGAGGCTGCCCACTGAATTTGGAGTCATTCCGAGCCGGTTCCTATTTTTTCCGATTTCCTCGATTTTTAATGGTAGGAAAATAAAAAAAAATACTTCCCGACCTCGAAAAATTCTGGAAAAATTAATAAAGTTGGATTGGATTTTTGCCAACCTCTGTGCAAAATTTCAGCTCAAA
>NC_084853.1:15251682-15255682 GCF_951802175.1 Populus nigra
GGGTGAGATGACCCGGCGGCCCGCGACGCGTCATTCAAATCACTGCCCTATCGGCTACAACTGCTGGTGGGTGGGATTAGAGGCCTGCCATGGTGGTGAGGGGCGGCGAGGACCGTGAAAGCTAGAGTTTTTCAGAGGCTGCCAGGAAAAAGGCCCCTCGGGTGGCGGGGTGCGAGGACCAGGCGCGTCATTCAATTCTCTTCCCTATCAACTTGGCTCCCGTTGGCGGGATTGGAGGCCTACTGTTTGTTACAGGGCTAAAATCGTCAGGGGAAGAGCTGACGAAACAATGCTGGTTTGGATGCAGGGGGTAGTGTTGGAATCGGCAGCGCGGACAAAATCGGCAAAGTCGACAAAAAAGACTGTTGGTCTGGACATCGGGGCAGCGGCAGCCATGCCGACAGGGGGGGAAATCGGCAGCGCAGATTTGTGCAGCTGCAGGTTCGTCGGGGAAATCGGCAGCGCAGATTTTTCGATGAACATGGGCTGGAAGATGGACTGTCCAGGCCAGGCAGGGAAATTCGTCAAGGGGACACGCTGACGAAACAGCGCTGGTTTAGACACGGTGGGTGCAGTGTTGGAATCGGCAGCGCCGACGAAATCGGCAAAGTCGGCAGAATCGGCAGCGGGTGCTGGCGATGAGTCTGGACGATTTATAGTCCAGGGCTTGATGGAAAAGACTGTTGGTCCAGACAATGGGGCAGTGGCAGCGCGGATTTGTGCAGCTGCAGGTTCGTCGGGGAAAATCGGCAGCGCAGATTTTTCGACGAACAGGGGCTGGACCGGCCGGGCCAGGCAGGAAAATTCGTCAGGGGGCCACGCTGACGAAAACAGGGGCTGCGGAGTGGAAAATCGGCAGCGCAGATTTTTCGACGAACAGGGGCTGGACCGGCCGGGCCAGGCAGGAAAATTCGTCAGGGGGGCACGCTGACGAAAAGAGGGGCTGCCGCGTGGAAAATCGGCAGCGCAGATTTTTCGACGAACAGGGGCTGGACCGGCCGGGCCAGGCGGGAAAATTCGTCAGGGGGGCACGCTGACGAAAAGAGGGGCTGCCGCGTGGAAAATCGGCAGCGCAGATTTTTCGACGAACAGGGGCTGGACCGGCCGGGCCAGGCAGGAAAATTCGTCAGGGGGGCACGCTGACGAAAAGAGGGGCTGCCGCGTGGAAAATCGGCAGCGCAGATTTTTCGACGAACATTCGTCAGGGGGCCACGCTGACGAAAAGAGGGGCTGCCGCGTGGAAAATCGGCAGCGCAGATTTTTCGACGAACATTCGTCAGGGGGGCACGCTGAGGAAAACAGGGGCTGCCGCGTGGAAAATCGGCAGCGCAGATTTTTCGACGAACATTCGTCAGGGGGGCACGCTGAGGAAAACAGGGGCTGCCGCGTGGAAAATCGGCAGCGCAGATTTTTCGACGAACAGGGGCTGGATGCTGGACCGGCCGGGCCAGGCAGGAAAATTCGTCAGGGGGGCACGCTGACGAAAAGAGGGGCTGCCGCGTGGAAAATCGGCAGCGCAGATTTTTCGACGAACAGGGGCTGGACTGGCCGGGCCAGGCAGGAAAATTCGTCAGGGGGGCACGCTGACGAAAAGAGGGGCTGCCGCGTGGAAAATCGGCAGCGCAGATTTTTCGACGAACAGGGGCTGGACGCTGGACTGGGCCAGGCAGGAAAATTCGTCAGGGGGGCACGCTGACGAAAACAGGGGCTGCCGCGTGGAATGGCAGCCTACGCGCAGATGCGAATTCGGCAGCGCACGATGGCTTGAGCAGGTCATGGGTTCGACTTGGCGCGATCTGAAACCTGGACGAGGGACTGTCGACGCTGGACGAGCCAGCGCGGTGGCCTGTCGTGCCCCGTTCAGGGGGGGCCTGCCGCGGAGACAGCCCTCGCGGGCTCGACAGCGCAGGCCAGCGTCCCCGACGTCGCTGGCCGCGGCAGGCGAGCTGCCGGGGTTCCCGCATTCCTACAAGAAAACGTCGTGCTTTCCACATGAAACCAATCCAGTAAAATCAGCCATATTTTTATGAGGCTGCCCACTGAATTTGGGGTCATTCCGGGCCGGTTCCTAGTTTTGCGGATTTACTCGATTTCTAATGGTAGGAAAATTAAAACAAATACTTCCCGACCTCGAAAAATTCTGGGAAAATTAATGAAGGTGGATTGGATTTTTGCCAACCTCTGTGCAAAATTTCAGCTCAAAATACCAAGAAATGAATTTTTTAGAGGGGGGGTGACAGCTGGGACCTAGTAGTGTCTCCCCCTGCCAGAGCTGCAATGACACTTATTGCTCTTTAGGGAGCCACCAGGCCGGCGCCCCTCAAAGACCACACGCGCGCGCGCGCCCGCCCGCGCTGGGCGCTGGGGCGCTGGGGCCTGAGGGCCTGGGGCCCTTGGGGGCCCTTGGGCGCTTGGGCGCGCTCGCGCGCGGCCCCCGCAGCCATGCCGCGCTGCGCGACGCGCGGACAGCCCCTGCTGGCTTGCTCTCTCGCCCGCGGGGGGGCTGCCTTCGGGCCCTGGCCCCCCGCGTTCTGGCCTGCCCCCTGCGTGGGAGAGGCTAGGCGCTGCAGGGGCCAGCCCGACGTCGCTGGCCGCGGCAGGCGACAGCCCCTGCTGGCTTGCTCTCTCGCCCGCGGGGGGGCTGCCTTCGGGCCCTGGCCCCCCGCGTTCTGGCCTGCCCCCCGCGTGGGAGAGGCTAGGCGCTGCAGGGGCCAGCCCGACGTCGCTGGCCGCGGCAGGCGACAGCCCCTGCTGGCTTGCTCTCTCGCCCGCGGGGGGGCTGCCTTCGGGCCCTGGCCCCCCGCGTTCTGGCCTGCCCCCTGCGTGGGAGAGGCTAGGCGCTGCAGGGGCCAGCCCGACGTCGCTGGCCGCGGCAGGCGACAGCCCCTGCTGGCTTGCTCTCTCGCCCGCGGGGGGGCTGCCTTCGGGCCCTGGCCCCCCGCGTTCTGGCCTGCCCCCCGCGTGGGAGAGGCTAGGCGCTGCAGGGGCCAGCCCGACGTCGCTGGCCGCGGCAGGCGACAGCCCCTGCTGGCTTGCTCTCTCGCCCGCGGGGGGGCTGCCTTCGGGCCCTGGCCCCCCGCGTTCTGGCCTGCCCCCCGCGTGGGAGAGGCTAGGCGCTGCAGGGGCCAGCCCGACGTCGCTGGCCGCGGCAGGCGAGCCGCCGGGGTTCCCGCATTCCTACAACAAAACGTCGTGCTTTCCACATGAAATCAATCCAGTAAAATCAGCCATATTTTTATGAGGCTGCCCACTGAATTTGGGGTCATTCCGAGCCGGTTCCTATTTTTTCCGATTTCCTCGATTTTTAATGGTAGGAAAATAAAAAAAAATACTTCCCGACCTCGAAAAATTCTGGAAAAATTAATAAAGTTGGATTGGATTTTTGCCAACCTCTGTGCAAAATTTCAGCTCAAAATACCAAGAAATGAATTTTTTAGAGGGGGGGTGACAGCTGGGACCTAGTAGTGTCTCCCCCTGCCAGAGCTTCAATGACACTTATTGCTCTTTAGGGGGGTGCCCCCTGACTGGCCATGGGGCGCGCTGGCCTGGCGCCCATAGGCCTGCCGCGGGGGATATGTGGGCTGTTGCTAAACTCGGACTAAGGTGGGGGGCCTCATGGCCCGAAGTATTGCCGGCATCGATGACCCGTTTTCCGGCCGGCGATGACCCGATTCCGGACACCGTCTTCGGGACCCGCTCCAAGCCGTCGGGCGCGTTGGGGCTGCTTATCCGCGGCGTGGGCGTGGCATTCATTTGCCGTGCTTGTGCCAAGGTGCTGGCAGCTGCTGCGCGGCTGTCTGCTTGCCGCGACGTCACGGCGGCGGTGGCCGCTGCCCCTGCTCGCAAGTCGGAGGCCTGGCCGACGTGGCTGGTGCGGACCGCCGAGCTTGGGGATTGCGAGGAGAGCTCTACGCTGGCGTGGGCGTGGCATTAAATTGCCGTGCGCGCGCCCATGCGTTGGCTCTCCTCGCAATCCCCGACCTCGTGGCGTGACGTGCCC
>NC_084853.1:15270882-15275882 GCF_951802175.1 Populus nigra
CAGGCCAGGCAGGAAAATTTGTCGAGGGGACACGCTGACGAAACAGCGCTGGTTCAGGCACGGCGGGCAGTGTTGGAATCGGCAGCGCCGACGAAATCGGCAAAGTCGGCAGAATCGGCAGCGCAGATTTTTCGACGAACACGGGCTGGACGGTGGACTGTCCAGGCCAGGCAGGAAAATTTGTCGAGGGGACACGCTGACGAAACAGCGCTGGTTCAGGCACGGCGGGCAGTGTTGGAATCGGCAGCGCCGACGAAATCGGCAAAGTCGGCAGAATCGGCAGCGCAGATTTTTCGACGAACATGGGCTGGACGCTGGACTGGCCGGGCCATGCAGGAAAATTCATCGAGGGGACACGCTGACGAAACAGCGCTGGTTCAGGCACGGCGGGCAGTGGTGGAATCGGCAGCGCCGACGAAATCGGCAAAGTCGGCAGAATCGGCAGCGGGTGCTGGCGATGGGTCTGGACGGGCTGGATAGTCCAAGGCTCGACGAGAAAGACTGCTGGTTTAGACACTGGGGCAGTGGCAGCCCGCGGGACAGTGTCGGCAGATTCGGCAGCGCAGATTTGTGCGGCTGCAGGTTCGTCGGGGAAAATCGGCAGCGCAGATTTTGCGACGAACATGGGCTGGGCGATGGACTGTCCAGGCCAGGCAGGAAAATTTGTCGAGGGGACACGCTGACGAAACAGCGCTGGTTCAGGCACGGCGGGCAGTGTTGGAATCGGCAGCGCCGACGAAATCGGCAAAGTCGGCAGAATCGGCAGCGCAGATTTTTCGACGAACACGGGCTGGACGGTGGACTGTCCAGGCCAGGCAGGAAAATTCGTCGAGGGGACACGCTGACGAAACAGCGCTGGTTCAGACACGGTGGGCGCAGTGTTGGAATCGGCAGCGCCGAGAAAATCGGCAAAGTCGGCAGAATCGGCAGCAGGTGCTGGCGATGAGTCAGGACGGACTGGATAGTCCAAGGCTCGATGAGAAAGACCGCTGGTTTAGACACTGGGGCAGTGGCAGCCCGCGGGGCAGTGTCGGCAGATTCGGCAGCAGTGTCTGCCGATTCGGCAGCGTTGGCTTGTTGGCGCGGGGGGCCGATTCGAGTGGGGACTTGGGCAGCGGGCAGTGAAAGCAAGAGTTTCCCCGATGCTGCCGGGAAAAACGCTCCCCGGGATGGCCGGGTGAGATGACCCGGCGGCCCGCGACGGGTCATTCAATTCCATGCCCCGTCAACATAACTCCCGATGTACTGTTTGCTTTTTCGGAAGAAGAGATCCATCCCCCCATCCTCGGCCAGCCAAAAACGCTCCAATTAATGGCCGGGTGAGATGACCCGGAGGCCCGCGACGCGTCATTCAAATCACTGCCCTATCGGCTACAACTGCTGATGGGTGGGATTAGAGGCCTGCCATGGTGGTGAGGGGCGGCGAGGACCGTGAAAGCTAGAGTTTTTCAGAGGCTGCCGGGAAAAAGGCCCCTCGGGTGGCGGGGTGCGAGGACCAGGCGCGTCATTCAATTCTCTTCCCTATCAACTTGGCTCCCGTTGGCGGGATTGGAGGCCTACTGTTTGTTACAGGGCTAAAATCGTCAGGGGAAGAGCTGACGAAACAATGCTGGTTTGGATGCAGGGGGTAGTGTTGGAATCGGCAGCGCGGACAAAATCGGCAAAGTCGACAAAAAAGACTGTTGGTCTGGACATCGGGGCAGCGGCAGCCATGCCGACAGGGGGGGAAATCGGCAGCACAGATTTGTGCAGCTGCAGGTTCGTCGGGGAAATCGGCAGCGCAGATTTTTCGATGAACATGGGCTGGAAGATGGACTGTCCAGGCCAGGCAGGGAAATTCGTCAAGGGGACACGCTGACGAAACAGCGCTGGTTCAGGCACGGCGGGCAGTGTTGGAATCGGCAGCGCCGACGAAATCGGCAAAGTCGGCAGAATCGGCAGCGGGTGCTGGCGATGAGTCTGGACGATTTATAGTCCAGGGCTTGATGGAAAAGACTGTTGGTCCAGACAATGGGGCAGTGGCAGCGCGGATTTGTGCAGCTGCAGGTTCGTCGGGGAAAATCGGCAGCGCAGATTTTTCGACGAACAGGGGCTGGGCGCTGGACTGGCCGGGCCAGGCAGGAAAATTCGTCAGGGGGGCACGCTGACGAAAACAGGGGCTGCGGAGTGGAAAATCGGCAGCGCAGATTTTTCGACGAACAGGGGCTGGACCGGCCGGGCCAGGCAGGAAAATTCGTCAGGGGGGCACGCTGACGAAAAGAGGGGCTGCCGCGTGGAAAATCGGCAGCGCAGATTTTTCGACGAACAGGGGCTGGACGCTGGACTGGGCCAGGCAGGAAAATTCGTCAGGGGGCACGCTGACGAAAAGAGGGGCTGCCGCGTGGAAAATCGGCAGCGCAGATTTTTCGACGAACATTCGTCAGGGGGGCACGCTGACGAAAAGAGGGGCTGCCGCGTGGAAAATCGGCAGCGCAGATTTTTCGACGAACATTCGTCAGGGGGGCACGCTGAGGAAAACAGGGGCTGCCGCGTGGAAAATCGGCAGCGCAGATTTTTCGACGAACAGGGGCTGGATGCTGGACCGGCCGGGCCAGGCAGGAAAATTCGTCAGGGGGGCACGCTGACGAAAAGAGGGGCTGCCGCGTGGAAAATCGGCAGCGCAGATTTTTCGACGAACAGGGGCTGGACTGGCCGGGCCAGGCAGGAAAATTCGTCAGGGGGGCACGCTGACGAAAAGAGGGGCTGCCGCGTGGAAAATCGGCAGCGCAGATTTTTCGACGAACAGGGGCTGGACGCTGGACTGGGCCAGGCAGGAAAATTCGTCAGGGGGGCACGCTGACGAAAACAGGGGCTGCCGCGTGGAATGGCAGCCTACACGCAGATGCGAATTCGGCAGCGCACGATGGCTTGAGCAGGTCATGGGTTCGACTTGGCGCGATCTGAAACCTGGACGAGGGACTGTCGACGCTGGACGAGCCAGCGCGGTGGCCTGTCGTGCCCCGTTCAGGGGGGGCCTGCCGCGGAGACAGCCCTCGCGGGCTCGACAGCGCAGGCCAGCGTCCCCGACGTCGCTGGCCGCGGCAGGCGAGCTGCCGGGGTTCCCGCATTCCTACAAGAAAACGTCGTGCTTTCCACATGAAACCAATCCAGTAAAATCAGCCATATTTTTATGAGGCTGCCCACTGAATTTGGGGTCATTCCGGGCCGGTTCCTAGTTTTGCGGATTTACTCGATTTCTAATGGTAGGAAAATTAAAACAAATACTTCCCGACCTCGAAAAATTCTGGGAAAATTAATGAAGGTGGATTGGATTTTTGCCAACCTCTGTGCAAAATTTCAGCTCAAAATACCAAGAAATGAATTTTTTAGAGGGGGGGTGACAGCTGGGACCTAGTAGTGTCTCCCCCTGCCAGAGCTGCAATGACACTTATTGCTCTTTAGGGAGCCACCAGGCCGGCGCCCCTCAAAGACCACACGCGCGCGCGCGCCCGCCCGCGCTGGGCGCTGGGGCGCTGGGGCCTGAGGGCCTGGGGCCCTTGGGGGCCCTTGGGCGCGCGCGCGCGGCCCCCGCAGCCATGCCGCGCTGCGCGACGCGCGGACAGCCCCTGCTGGCTTGCTCTCTCGCCCGCGGGGGGGCTGCCTTCGGGCCCTGGCCCCCCGCGTTCTGGCCTGCCCCCTGCGTGGGAGAGGCTAGGCGCTGCAGGGGCCAGCCCGACGTCGCTGGCCGCGGCAGGCGACAGCCCGACATCGCTGGCCGCGGCAGGGGCCAGCCCGACGTCGCTGGCCGCGGCAGGCGACAGCCCCTGCTGGCTTGCTCTCTCGCCCGCGGGGGGGCTGCCTTCGGGCCCTGGCCCCCCGCGTTCTGGCCTGCCCCCCGCGTGGGAGAGGCTAGGCGCTGCAGGGGCCAGCCCGACGTCGCTGGCCGCGGCAGGCGACAGCCCCTGCTGGCTTGCTCTCTCGCCCGCGGGGGGGCTGCCTTCGGGCCCTGGCCCCCCGCGCTCTGGCCTGCCCCCCGCGTGGGAGAGGCTAGGCGCTGCAGGGGCCAGCCCGACGTCGCTGGCCGCGGCAGGCGAGCCGCCGGGGTTCCCGCATTCCTACAACAAAACGTCGTGCTTTCCACATGAAATCAATCCAGTAAAATCAGCCATATTTTTATGAGGCTGCCCACTGAATTTGGGGTCATTCCGAGCCGGTTCCTATTTTTTCCGATTTCCTCGATTTTTAATGGTAGGAAAATAAAAAAAAATACTTCCCGACCTCGAAAAATTCTGGAAAAATTAATAAAGTTGGATTGGATTTTTGCCAACCTCTGTGCAAAATTTCAGCTCAAAATACCAAGAAATGAATTTTTTAGAGGGGGGGTGACAGCTGGGACCTAGTAGTGTCTCCCCCTGCCAGAGCTTCAATGACACTTATTGCTCTTTAGGGGGGTGCCCCCTGACTGGCCATGGGGCGCGCTGGCCTGGCGCCCATAGGCCTGCCGCGGGGGATATGTGGGCTGTTGCTAAACTCGGACTAAGGTGGGGGGCCTCATGGCCCGAAGTATTGCCGGCATCGATGACCCGTTTTCCGGCCGGCGACGACCCGATTCCGGCCACCGTCTTCGGGACCCGCTCCAAGCCGTCGGGCGCGTTGGGGCTGCTTATCCGCGGCGTGGGCGTGGCATTCATTTGCCGTGCTTGTGCCAAGGTGCTGGCAGCTGCTGCGCGGCTGTCTGCTTGCCGCGACGTCACGGCGGCGGTGGCCGCTGCCCCTGCTCGCAAGTCGGAGGCCTGGCCGACGTGGCTGGTGCGGACCGCCGAGCTTGGGGATTGCGAGGAGAGCTCTACGCTGGCGTGGGCGTGGCATTAAATTGCCGTGCGCGCGCCCATGCGTTGGCTCTCCTCGCAATCCCCGACCTCGTGGCGTGACGTGCCCGCTGCCGAGGCCTGGCCTCCGTCTTGCGAGCCGGGGCTGACAGCCCCCCGCATGATTGTCCCTGTCGTTCCCCCCCGCGGCCT
>NC_084853.1:15285882-15288382 GCF_951802175.1 Populus nigra
CGGGGTGCGAGGACCAGGCGCGTCATTCAATTCTCTTCCCTATCAACTTGGCTCCCGTTGGCGGGATTGGAGGCCTACTGTTTGTTACAGGGCTAAAATCGTCAGGGGAAGAGCTGACGAAACAATGCTGGTTTGGATGCAGGGGGTAGTGTTGGAATCGGCAGCGCGGACAAAATCGGCAAAGTCGACAAAAAAGACTGTTGGTCTGGACATCGGGGCAGCGGCAGCCATGCCGACAGGGGGGGAAATCGGCAGCACAGATTTGTGCAGCTGCAGGTTCGTCGGGGAAATCGGCAGCGCAGATTTTTCGATGAACATGGGCTGGAAGATGGACTGTCCAGGCCAGGCAGGGAAATTCGTCAAGGGGACACGCTGACGAAACAGCGCTGGTTCAGGCACGGCGGGCAGTGTTGGAATCGGCAGCGCCGACGAAATCGGCAAAGTCGGCAGAATCGGCAGCGGGTGCTGGCGATGAGTCTGGACGATTTATAGTCCAGGGCTTGATGGAAAAGACTGTTGGTCCAGACAATGGGGCAGTGGCAGCGCGGATTTGTGCAGCTGCAGGTTCGTCGGGGAAAATCGGCAGCGCAGATTTTTCGACGAACAGGGGCTGGGCGCTGGACTGGCCGGGCCAGGCAGGAAAATTCGTCAGGGGGGCACGCTGACGAAAACAGGGGCTGCGGAGTGGAAAATCGGCAGCGCAGATTTTTCGACGAACAGGGGCTGGACCGGCCGGGCCAGGCAGGAAAATTCGTCAGGGGGGCACGCTGACGAAAAGAGGGGCTGCCGCGTGGAAAATCGGCAGCGCAGATTTTTCGACGAACAGGGGCTGGACGCTGGACTGGGCCAGGCAGGAAAATTCGTCAGGGGGCACGCTGACGAAAAGAGGGGCTGCCGCGTGGAAAATCGGCAGCGCAGATTTTTCGACGAACATTCGTCAGGGGGGCACGCTGACGAAAAGAGGGGCTGCCGCGTGGAAAATCGGCAGCGCAGATTTTTCGACGAACATTCGTCAGGGGGGCACGCTGAGGAAAACAGGGGCTGCCGCGTGGAAAATCGGCAGCGCAGATTTTTCGACGAACAGGGGCTGGATGCTGGACCGGCCGGGCCAGGCAGGAAAATTCGTCAGGGGGGCACGCTGACGAAAAGAGGGGCTGCCGCGTGGAAAATCGGCAGCGCAGATTTTTCGACGAACAGGGGCTGGACTGGCCGGGCCAGGCAGGAAAATTCGTCAGGGGGGCACGCTGACGAAAAGAGGGGCTGCCGCGTGGAAAATCGGCAGCGCAGATTTTTCGACGAACAGGGGCTGGACGCTGGACTGGGCCAGGCAGGAAAATTCGTCAGGGGGGCACGCTGACGAAAACAGGGGCTGCCGCGTGGAATGGCAGCCTACACGCAGATGCGAATTCGGCAGCGCACGATGGCTTGAGCAGGTCATGGGTTCGACTTGGCGCGATCTGAAACCTGGACGAGGGACTGTCGACGCTGGACGAGCCAGCGCGGTGGCCTGTCGTGCCCCGTTCAGGGGGGGCCTGCCGCGGAGACAGCCCTCGCGGGCTCGACAGCGCAGGCCAGCGTCCCCGACGTCGCTGGCCGCGGCAGGCGAGCTGCCGGGGTTCCCGCATTCCTACAAGAAAACGTCGTGCTTTCCACATGAAACCAATCCAGTAAAATCAGCCATATTTTTATGAGGCTGCCCACTGAATTTGGGGTCATTCCGGGCCGGTTCCTAGTTTTGCGGATTTACTCGATTTCTAATGGTAGGAAAATTAAAACAAATACTTCCCGACCTCGAAAAATTCTGGGAAAATTAATGAAGGTGGATTGGATTTTTGCCAACCTCTGTGCAAAATTTCAGCTCAAAATACCAAGAAATGAATTTTTTAGAGGGGGGGTGACAGCTGGGACCTAGTAGTGTCTCCCCCTGCCAGAGCTGCAATGACACTTATTGCTCTTTAGGGAGCCACCAGGCCGGCGCCCCTCAAAGACCACACGCGCGCGCGCGCCCGCCCGCGCTGGGCGCTGGGGCGCTGGGGCCTGAGGGCCTGGGGCCCTTGGGGGCCCTTGGCGCTTGGGCGCGCGCGCGCGGCCCCCGCAGCCATGCCGCGCTGCGCGACGCGCGGACAGCCCCTGCTGGCTTGCTCTCTCGCCCGCGGGGGGGCTGCCTTCGGGCCCTGGCCCCCCGCGTTCTGGCCTGCCCCCTGCGTGGGAGAGGCTAGGCGCTGCAGGGGCCAGCCCGACGTCGCTGGCCGCGGCAGGCGACAGCCCGACATCGCTGGCCGCGGCAGGGGCCAGCCCGACGTCGCTGGCCGCGGCAGGCGACAGCCCCTGCTGGCTTGCTCTCTCGCCCGCGGGGGGGCTGCCTTCGGGCCCTGGCCCCCCGCGTTCTGGCCTGCCCCCCGCGTGGGAGAGGCTAGGCGCTGCAGGGGCCAGCCCGACGTCGCTGGCCGCGGCAGGCGACAGCCCCTGCTGGCTTGCTCTCTCGCCCGCGGGGGGGCTG
>NC_084853.1:15298382-15300882 GCF_951802175.1 Populus nigra
ATGGGTCTGGACGGGCTGGATAGTCCAAGGCTCGACGAGAAAGACTGCTGGTTTAGACACTGGGGCAGTGGCAGCCCGCGGGACAGTGTCGGCAGATTCGGCAGCGCAGATTTGTGCGGCTGCAGGTTCGTCGGGGAAAATCGGCAGCGCAGATTTTGCGACGAACATGGGCTGGGCGATGGACTGTCCAGGCCAGGCAGGAAAATTTGTCGAGGGGACACGCTGACGAAACAGCGCTGGTTCAGGCACGGCGGGCAGTGTTGGAATCGGCAGCGCCGACGAAATCGGCAAAGTCGGCAGAATCGGCAGCGCAGATTTTTCGACGAACACGGGCTGGACGGTGGACTGTCCAGGCCAGGCAGGAAAATTCGTCGAGGGGACACGCTGACGAAACAGCGCTGGTTCAGACACGGTGGGCGCAGTGTTGGAATCGGCAGCGCCGAGAAAATCGGCAAAGTCGGCAGAATCGGCAGCAGGTGCTGGCGATGAGTCAGGACGGACTGGATAGTCCAAGGCTCGATGAGAAAGACCGCTGGTTTAGACACTGGGGCAGTGGCAGCCCGCGGGGCAGTGTCGGCAGATTCGGCAGCAGTGTCTGCCGATTCGGCAGCGTTGGCTTGTTGGCGCGGGGGGCCGATTCGAGTGGGGACTTGGGCAGCGGGCAGTGAAAGCAAGAGTTTCCCCGATGCTGCCGGGAAAAACGCTCCCCGGGATGGCCGGGTGAGATGACCCGGCGGCCCGCGACGGGTCATTCAATTCCATGCCCCGTCAACATAACTCCCGATGTACTGTTTGCTTTTTCGGAAGAAGAGATCCATCCCCCCATCCTCGGCCAGCCAAAAACGCTCCAATTAATGGCCGGGTGAGATGACCCGGAGGCCCGCGACGCGTCATTCAAATCACTGCCCTATCGGCTACAACTGCTGATGGGTGGGATTAGAGGCCTGCCATGGTGGTGAGGGGCGGCGAGGACCGTGAAAGCTAGAGTTTTTCAGAGGCTGCCGGGAAAAAGGCCCCTCGGGTGGCGGGGTGCGAGGACCAGGCGCGTCATTCAATTCTCTTCCCTATCAACTTGGCTCCCGTTGGCGGGATTGGAGGCCTACTGTTTGTTACAGGGCTAAAATCGTCAGGGGAAGAGCTGACGAAACAATGCTGGTTTGGATGCAGGGGGTAGTGTTGGAATCGGCAGCGCGGACAAAATCGGCAAAGTCGACAAAAAAGACTGTTGGTCTGGACATCGGGGCAGCGGCAGCCATGCCGACAGGGGGGGAAATCGGCAGCACAGATTTGTGCAGCTGCAGGTTCGTCGGGGAAATCGGCAGCGCAGATTTTTCGATGAACATGGGCTGGAAGATGGACTGTCCAGGCCAGGCAGGGAAATTCGTCAAGGGGACACGCTGACGAAACAGCGCTGGTTCAGGCACGGCGGGCAGTGTTGGAATCGGCAGCGCCGACGAAATCGGCAAAGTCGGCAGAATCGGCAGCGGGTGCTGGCGATGAGTCTGGACGATTTATAGTCCAGGGCTTGATGGAAAAGACTGTTGGTCCAGACAATGGGGCAGTGGCAGCGCGGATTTGTGCAGCTGCAGGTTCGTCGGGGAAAATCGGCAGCGCAGATTTTTCGACGAACAGGGGCTGGGCGCTGGACTGGCCGGGCCAGGCAGGAAAATTCGTCAGGGGGGCACGCTGACGAAAACAGGGGCTGCGGAGTGGAAAATCGGCAGCGCAGATTTTTCGACGAACAGGGGCTGGACCGGCCGGGCCAGGCAGGAAAATTCGTCAGGGGGGCACGCTGACGAAAAGAGGGGCTGCCGCGTGGAAAATCGGCAGCGCAGATTTTTCGACGAACAGGGGCTGGACGCTGGACTGGGCCAGGCAGGAAAATTCGTCAGGGGGCACGCTGACGAAAAGAGGGGCTGCCGCGTGGAAAATCGGCAGCGCAGATTTTTCGACGAACATTCGTCAGGGGGGCACGCTGACGAAAAGAGGGGCTGCCGCGTGGAAAATCGGCAGCGCAGATTTTTCGACGAACATTCGTCAGGGGGGCACGCTGAGGAAAACAGGGGCTGCCGCGTGGAAAATCGGCAGCGCAGATTTTTCGACGAACAGGGGCTGGATGCTGGACCGGCCGGGCCAGGCAGGAAAATTCGTCAGGGGGGCACGCTGACGAAAAGAGGGGCTGCCGCGTGGAAAATCGGCAGCGCAGATTTTTCGACGAACAGGGGCTGGACTGGCCGGGCCAGGCAGGAAAATTCGTCAGGGGGGCACGCTGACGAAAAGAGGGGCTGCCGCGTGGAAAATCGGCAGCGCAGATTTTTCGACGAACAGGGGCTGGACGCTGGACTGGGCCAGGCAGGAAAATTCGTCAGGGGGGCACGCTGACGAAAACAGGGGCTGCCGCGTGGAATGGCAGCCTACACGCAGATGCGAATTCGGCAGCGCACGATGGCTTGAGCAGGTCATGGGTTCGACTTGGCGCGATCTGAAACCTGGACGAGGG
>NC_084853.1:15310882-15315882 GCF_951802175.1 Populus nigra
TTTGTGCGGCTGCAGGTTCGTCGGGGAAAATCGGCAGCGCAGATTTTTCGACGAGCATGGGCTGGACGATGGACTGTCCAGGCCAGGCAGGAAAATTTGTCGAGGGGACACGCTGACGAAACAGCGCTGGTTCAGGCACGGCGGGCAGTGTTGGAATCGGCAGCGCCGACGAAATCGGCAAAGTCGGCAGAATCGGCAGCGCAGATTTTTCGACGAACATGGGCTGGACGCTGGACTGGCCGGGCCATGCAGGAAAATTCATCGAGGGGACACGCTGACGAAACAGCGCTGGTTCAGGCACGGCGGGCAGTGGTGGAATCGGCAGCGCCGACGAAATCGGCAAAGTCGGCAGAATCGGCAGCGGGTGCTGGCGATGGGTCTGGACGGGCTGGATAGTCCAAGGCTCGACGAGAAAGACTGCTGGTTTAGACACTGGGGCAGTGGCAGCCCGCGGGACAGTGTCGGCAGATTCGGCAGCGCAGATTTGTGCGGCTGCAGGTTCGTCGGGGAAAATCGGCAGCGCAGATTTTGCGACGAACATGGGCTGGGCGATGGACTGTCCAGGCCAGGCAGGAAAATTTGTCGAGGGGACACGCTGACGAAACAGCGCTGGTTCAGGCACGGCGGGCAGTGTTGGAATCGGCAGCGCCGACGAAATCGGCAAAGTCGGCAGAATCGGCAGCGCAGATTTTTCGACGAACACGGGCTGGACGGTGGACTGTCCAGGCCAGGCAGGAAAATTTGTCGAGGGGACACGCTGACGAAACAGCGCTGGTTCAGGCACGGCGGGCAGTGTTGGAATCGGCAGCGCCGACGAAATCGGCAAAGTCGGCAGAATCGGCAGCGCAGATTTTTCGACGAACATGGGCTGGACGCTGGACTGGCCGGGCCATGCAGGAAAATTCATCGAGGGGACACGCTGACGAAACAGCGCTGGTTCAGGCACGGCGGGCAGTGGTGGAATCGGCAGCGCCGACGAAATCGGCAAAGTCGGCAGAATCGGCAGCGGGTGCTGGCGATGGGTCTGGACGGGCTGGATAGTCCAAGGCTCGACGAGAAAGACTGCTGGTTTAGACACTGGGGCAGTGGCAGCCCGCGGGACAGTGTCGGCAGATTCGGCAGCGCAGATTTGTGCGGCTGCAGGTTCGTCGGGGAAAATCGGCAGCGCAGATTTTGCGACGAACATGGGCTGGGCGATGGACTGTCCAGGCCAGGCAGGAAAATTTGTCGAGGGGACACGCTGACGAAACAGCGCTGGTTCAGGCACGGCGGGCAGTGTTGGAATCGGCAGCGCCGACGAAATCGGCAAAGTCGGCAGAATCGGCAGCGCAGATTTTTCGACGAACACGGGCTGGACGGTGGACTGTCCAGGCCAGGCAGGAAAATTCGTCGAGGGGACACGCTGACGAAACAGCGCTGGTTCAGACACGGTGGGCGCAGTGTTGGAATCGGCAGCGCCGAGAAAATCGGCAAAGTCGGCAGAATCGGCAGCAGGTGCTGGCGATGAGTCAGGACGGACTGGATAGTCCAAGGCTCGATGAGAAAGACCGCTGGTTTAGACACTGGGGCAGTGGCAGCCCGCGGGGCAGTGTCGGCAGATTCGGCAGCAGTGTCTGCCGATTCGGCAGCGTTGGCTTGTTGGCGCGGGGGGCCGATTCGAGTGGGGACTTGGGCAGCGGGCAGTGAAAGCAAGAGTTTCCCCGATGCTGCCGGGAAAAACGCTCCCCGGGATGGCCGGGTGAGATGACCCGGCGGCCCGCGACGGGTCATTCAATTCCATGCCCCGTCAACATAACTCCCGATGTACTGTTTGCTTTTTCGGAAGAAGAGATCCATCCCCCCATCCTCGGCCAGCCAAAAACGCTCCAATTAATGGCCGGGTGAGATGACCCGGAGGCCCGCGACGCGTCATTCAAATCACTGCCCTATCGGCTACAACTGCTGATGGGTGGGATTAGAGGCCTGCCATGGTGGTGAGGGGCGGCGAGGACCGTGAAAGCTAGAGTTTTTCAGAGGCTGCCGGGAAAAAGGCCCCTCGGGTGGCGGGGTGCGAGGACCAGGCGCGTCATTCAATTCTCTTCCCTATCAACTTGGCTCCCGTTGGCGGGATTGGAGGCCTACTGTTTGTTACAGGGCTAAAATCGTCAGGGGAAGAGCTGACGAAACAATGCTGGTTTGGATGCAGGGGGTAGTGTTGGAATCGGCAGCGCGGACAAAATCGGCAAAGTCGACAAAAAAGACTGTTGGTCTGGACATCGGGGCAGCGGCAGCCATGCCGACAGGGGGGGAAATCGGCAGCACAGATTTGTGCAGCTGCAGGTTCGTCGGGGAAATCGGCAGCGCAGATTTTTCGATGAACATGGGCTGGAAGATGGACTGTCCAGGCCAGGCAGGGAAATTCGTCAAGGGGACACGCTGACGAAACAGCGCTGGTTCAGGCACGGCGGGCAGTGTTGGAATCGGCAGCGCCGACGAAATCGGCAAAGTCGGCAGAATCGGCAGCGGGTGCTGGCGATGAGTCTGGACGATTTATAGTCCAGGGCTTGATGGAAAAGACTGTTGGTCCAGACAATGGGGCAGTGGCAGCGCGGATTTGTGCAGCTGCAGGTTCGTCGGGGAAAATCGGCAGCGCAGATTTTTCGACGAACAGGGGCTGGGCGCTGGACTGGCCGGGCCAGGCAGGAAAATTCGTCAGGGGGGCACGCTGACGAAAACAGGGGCTGCGGAGTGGAAAATCGGCAGCGCAGATTTTTCGACGAACAGGGGCTGGACCGGCCGGGCCAGGCAGGAAAATTCGTCAGGGGGGCACGCTGACGAAAAGAGGGGCTGCCGCGTGGAAAATCGGCAGCGCAGATTTTTCGACGAACAGGGGCTGGACGCTGGACTGGGCCAGGCAGGAAAATTCGTCAGGGGGCACGCTGACGAAAAGAGGGGCTGCCGCGTGGAAAATCGGCAGCGCAGATTTTTCGACGAACATTCGTCAGGGGGGCACGCTGACGAAAAGAGGGGCTGCCGCGTGGAAAATCGGCAGCGCAGATTTTTCGACGAACATTCGTCAGGGGGGCACGCTGAGGAAAACAGGGGCTGCCGCGTGGAAAATCGGCAGCGCAGATTTTTCGACGAACAGGGGCTGGATGCTGGACCGGCCGGGCCAGGCAGGAAAATTCGTCAGGGGGGCACGCTGACGAAAAGAGGGGCTGCCGCGTGGAAAATCGGCAGCGCAGATTTTTCGACGAACAGGGGCTGGACTGGCCGGGCCAGGCAGGAAAATTCGTCAGGGGGGCACGCTGACGAAAAGAGGGGCTGCCGCGTGGAAAATCGGCAGCGCAGATTTTTCGACGAACAGGGGCTGGACGCTGGACTGGGCCAGGCAGGAAAATTCGTCAGGGGGGCACGCTGACGAAAACAGGGGCTGCCGCGTGGAATGGCAGCCTACACGCAGATGCGAATTCGGCAGCGCACGATGGCTTGAGCAGGTCATGGGTTCGACTTGGCGCGATCTGAAACCTGGACGAGGGACTGTCGACGCTGGACGAGCCAGCGCGGTGGCCTGTCGTGCCCCGTTCAGGGGGGGCCTGCCGCGGAGACAGCCCTCGCGGGCTCGACAGCGCAGGCCAGCGTCCCCGACGTCGCTGGCCGCGGCAGGCGAGCTGCCGGGGTTCCCGCATTCCTACAAGAAAACGTCGTGCTTTCCACATGAAACCAATCCAGTAAAATCAGCCATATTTTTATGAGGCTGCCCACTGAATTTGGGGTCATTCCGGGCCGGTTCCTAGTTTTGCGGATTTACTCGATTTCTAATGGTAGGAAAATTAAAACAAATACTTCCCGACCTCGAAAAATTCTGGGAAAATTAATGAAGGTGGATTGGATTTTTGCCAACCTCTGTGCAAAATTTCAGCTCAAAATACCAAGAAATGAATTTTTTAGAGGGGGGGTGACAGCTGGGACCTAGTAGTGTCTCCCCCTGCCAGAGCTGCAATGACACTTATTGCTCTTTAGGGAGCCACCAGGCCGGCGCCCCTCAAAGACCACACGCGCGCGCGCGCCCGCCCGCGCTGGGCGCTGGGGCGCTGGGGCCTGAGGGCCTGGGGCCCTTGGGGGCCCTTGGGCGCGCGCGCAGCGGCCCCCGCAGCCATGCCGCGCTGCGCGACGCGCGGACAGCCCCTGCTGGCTTGCTCTCTCGCCCGCGGGGGGGCTGCCTTCGGGCCCTGGCCCCCCGCGTTCTGGCCTGCCCCCTGCGTGGGAGAGGCTAGGCGCTGCAGGGGCCAGCCCGACGTCGCTGGCCGCGGCAGGCGACAGCCCGACATCGCTGGCCGCGGCAGGGGCCAGCCCGACGTCGCTGGCCGCGGCAGGCGACAGCCCCTGCTGGCTTGCTCTCTCGCCCGCGGGGGGGCTGCCTTCGGGCCCTGGCCCCCCGCGTTCTGGCCTGCCCCCCGCGTGGGAGAGGCTAGGCGCTGCAGGGGCCAGCCCGACGTCGCTGGCCGCGGCAGGCGACAGCCCCTGCTGGCTTGCTCTCTCGCCCGCGGGGGGGCTGCCTTCGGGCCCTGGCCCCCCGCGCTCTGGCCTGCCCCCCGCGTGGGAGAGGCTAGGCGCTGCAGGGGCCAGCCCGACGTCGCTGGCCGCGGCAGGCGAGCCGCCGGGGTTCCCGCATTCCTACAACAAAACGTCGTGCTTTCCACATGAAATCAATCCAGTAAAATCAGCCATATTTTTATGAGGCTGCCCACTGAATTTGGGGTCATTCCGAGCCGGTTCCTATTTTTTCCGATTTCCTCGATTTTTAATGGTAGGAAAATAAAAAAAAATACTTCCCGACCTCGAAAAATTCTGGAAAAATTAATAAAGTTGGATTTGGATTTTTGCCAACCTCTGTGCAAAATTTCAGCTCAAAATACCAAGAAATGAATTTTTTAGAGGGGGGGTGACAGCTGGGACCTAGTAGTGTCTCCCCCTGCCAGAGCTTCAATGACACTTATTGCTCTTTAGGGGGGTGCCCC
>NC_084853.1:15325882-15328382 GCF_951802175.1 Populus nigra
AGAATCGGCAGCAGGTGCTGGCGATGAGTCAGGACGGACTGGATAGTCCAAGGCTCGATGAGAAAGACCGCTGGTTTAGACACTGGGGCAGTGGCAGCCCGCGGGGCAGTGTCGGCAGATTCGGCAGCAGTGTCTGCCGATTCGGCAGCGTTGGCTTGTTGGCGCGGGGGGCCGATTCGAGTGGGGACTTGGGCAGCGGGCAGTGAAAGCAAGAGTTTCCCCGATGCTGCCGGGAAAAACGCTCCCCGGGATGGCCGGGTGAGATGACCCGGCGGCCCGCGACGGGTCATTCAATTCCATGCCCCGTCAACATAACTCCCGATGTACTGTTTGCTTTTTCGGAAGAAGAGATCCATCCCCCCATCCTCGGCCAGCCAAAAACGCTCCAATTAATGGCCGGGTGAGATGACCCGGAGGCCCGCGACGCGTCATTCAAATCACTGCCCTATCGGCTACAACTGCTGATGGGTGGGATTAGAGGCCTGCCATGGTGGTGAGGGGCGGCGAGGACCGTGAAAGCTAGAGTTTTTCAGAGGCTGCCGGGAAAAAGGCCCCTCGGGTGGCGGGGTGCGAGGACCAGGCGCGTCATTCAATTCTCTTCCCTATCAACTTGGCTCCCGTTGGCGGGATTGGAGGCCTACTGTTTGTTACAGGGCTAAAATCGTCAGGGGAAGAGCTGACGAAACAATGCTGGTTTGGATGCAGGGGGTAGTGTTGGAATCGGCAGCGCGGACAAAATCGGCAAAGTCGACAAAAAAGACTGTTGGTCTGGACATCGGGGCAGCGGCAGCCATGCCGACAGGGGGGGAAATCGGCAGCACAGATTTGTGCAGCTGCAGGTTCGTCGGGGAAATCGGCAGCGCAGATTTTTCGATGAACATGGGCTGGAAGATGGACTGTCCAGGCCAGGCAGGGAAATTCGTCAAGGGGACACGCTGACGAAACAGCGCTGGTTCAGGCACGGCGGGCAGTGTTGGAATCGGCAGCGCCGACGAAATCGGCAAAGTCGGCAGAATCGGCAGCGGGTGCTGGCGATGAGTCTGGACGATTTATAGTCCAGGGCTTGATGGAAAAGACTGTTGGTCCAGACAATGGGGCAGTGGCAGCGCGGATTTGTGCAGCTGCAGGTTCGTCGGGGAAAATCGGCAGCGCAGATTTTTCGACGAACAGGGGCTGGGCGCTGGACTGGCCGGGCCAGGCAGGAAAATTCGTCAGGGGGGCACGCTGACGAAAACAGGGGCTGCGGAGTGGAAAATCGGCAGCGCAGATTTTTCGACGAACAGGGGCTGGACCGGCCGGGCCAGGCAGGAAAATTCGTCAGGGGGGCACGCTGACGAAAAGAGGGGCTGCCGCGTGGAAAATCGGCAGCGCAGATTTTTCGACGAACAGGGGCTGGACGCTGGACTGGGCCAGGCAGGAAAATTCGTCAGGGGGCACGCTGACGAAAAGAGGGGCTGCCGCGTGGAAAATCGGCAGCGCAGATTTTTCGACGAACATTCGTCAGGGGGGCACGCTGACGAAAAGAGGGGCTGCCGCGTGGAAAATCGGCAGCGCAGATTTTTCGACGAACATTCGTCAGGGGGGCACGCTGAGGAAAACAGGGGCTGCCGCGTGGAAAATCGGCAGCGCAGATTTTTCGACGAACAGGGGCTGGATGCTGGACCGGCCGGGCCAGGCAGGAAAATTCGTCAGGGGGGCACGCTGACGAAAAGAGGGGCTGCCGCGTGGAAAATCGGCAGCGCAGATTTTTCGACGAACAGGGGCTGGACTGGCCGGGCCAGGCAGGAAAATTCGTCAGGGGGGCACGCTGACGAAAAGAGGGGCTGCCGCGTGGAAAATCGGCAGCGCAGATTTTTCGACGAACAGGGGCTGGACGCTGGACTGGGCCAGGCAGGAAAATTCGTCAGGGGGGCACGCTGACGAAAACAGGGGCTGCCGCGTGGAATGGCAGCCTACACGCAGATGCGAATTCGGCAGCGCACGATGGCTTGAGCAGGTCATGGGTTCGACTTGGCGCGATCTGAAACCTGGACGAGGGACTGTCGACGCTGGACGAGCCAGCGCGGTGGCCTGTCGTGCCCCGTTCAGGGGGGGCCTGCCGCGGAGACAGCCCTCGCGGGCTCGACAGCGCAGGCCAGCGTCCCCGACGTCGCTGGCCGCGGCAGGCGAGCTGCCGGGGTTCCCGCATTCCTACAAGAAAACGTCGTGCTTTCCACATGAAACCAATCCAGTAAAATCAGCCATATTTTTATGAGGCTGCCCACTGAATTTGGGGTCATTCCGGGCCGGTTCCTAGTTTTGCGGATTTACTCGATTTCTAATGGTAGGAAAATTAAAACAAATACTTCCCGACCTCGAAAAATTCTGGGAAAATTAATGAAGGTGGATTGGATTTTTGCCAACCTCTGTGCAAAATTTCAGCTCAAAATACCAAGAAATGAATTTTTTAGAGGGGGGGTGACAGCTGGGACCTAGTAGTGTCTCCCCCTGCCAGAGCTGC
>NC_084853.1:15338382-15343382 GCF_951802175.1 Populus nigra
CGGCAGATTCGGCAGCGCAGATTTGTGCGGCTGCAGGTTCGTCGGGGAAAATCGGCAGCGCAGATTTTGCGACGAACATGGGCTGGGCGATGGACTGTTCCGGCCTTCGTGCGTGGAAAATTTGTCGAGGGGACACGCTGACGAAACAGCGCTGGTTCAGGCACGGCGGGCAGTGTTGGAATCGGCAGCGCCGACGAAATCGGCAAAGTCGGCAGAATCGGCAGCGCAGATTTTTCGACGAACACGGGCTGGACGGTGGACTGTCCAGGCCAGGCAGGAAAATTTGTCGAGGGGACACGCTGACGAAACAGCGCTGGTTCAGGCACGGCGGGCAGTGTTGGAATCGGCAGCGCCGACGAAATCGGCAAAGTCGGCAGAATCGGCAGCGCAGATTTTTCGACGAACATGGGCTGGACGCTGGACTGGCCGGGCCATGCAGGAAAATTCATCGAGGGGACACGCTGACGAAACAGCGCTGGTTCAGGCACGGCGGGCAGTGGTGGAATCGGCAGCGCCGACGAAATCGGCAAAGTCGGCAGAATCGGCAGCGGGTGCTGGCGATGGGTCTGGACGGGCTGGATAGTCCAAGGCTCGACGAGAAAGACTGCTGGTTTAGACACTGGGGCAGTGGCAGCCCGCGGGACAGTGTCGGCAGATTCGGCAGCGCAGATTTGTGCGGCTGCAGGTTCGTCGGGGAAAATCGGCAGCGCAGATTTTGCGACGAACATGGGCTGGGCGATGGACTGTCCAGGCCAGGCAGGAAAATTTGTCGAGGGGACACGCTGACGAAACAGCGCTGGTTCAGGCACGGCGGGCAGTGTTGGAATCGGCAGCGCCGACGAAATCGGCAAAGTCGGCAGAATCGGCAGCGCAGATTTTTCGACGAACACGGGCTGGACGGTGGACTGTCCAGGCCAGGCAGGAAAATTCGTCGAGGGGACACGCTGACGAAACAGCGCTGGTTCAGACACGGTGGGCGCAGTGTTGGAATCGGCAGCGCCGAGAAAATCGGCAAAGTCGGCAGAATCGGCAGCAGGTGCTGGCGATGAGTCAGGACGGACTGGATAGTCCAAGGCTCGATGAGAAAGACCGCTGGTTTAGACACTGGGGCAGTGGCAGCCCGCGGGGCAGTGTCGGCAGATTCGGCAGCAGTGTCTGCCGATTCGGCAGCGTTGGCTTGTTGGCGCGGGGGGCCGATTCGAGTGGGGACTTGGGCAGCGGGCAGTGAAAGCAAGAGTTTCCCCGATGCTGCCGGGAAAAACGCTCCCCGGGATGGCCGGGTGAGATGACCCGGCGGCCCGCGACGGGTCATTCAATTCCATGCCCCGTCAACATAACTCCCGATGTACTGTTTGCTTTTTCGGAAGAAGAGATCCATCCCCCCATCCTCGGCCAGCCAAAAACGCTCCAATTAATGGCCGGGTGAGATGACCCGGAGGCCCGCGACGCGTCATTCAAATCACTGCCCTATCGGCTACAACTGCTGATGGGTGGGATTAGAGGCCTGCCATGGTGGTGAGGGGCGGCGAGGACCGTGAAAGCTAGAGTTTTTCAGAGGCTGCCGGGAAAAAGGCCCCTCGGGTGGCGGGGTGCGAGGACCAGGCGCGTCATTCAATTCTCTTCCCTATCAACTTGGCTCCCGTTGGCGGGATTGGAGGCCTACTGTTTGTTACAGGGCTAAAATCGTCAGGGGAAGAGCTGACGAAACAATGCTGGTTTGGATGCAGGGGGTAGTGTTGGAATCGGCAGCGCGGACAAAATCGGCAAAGTCGACAAAAAAGACTGTTGGTCTGGACATCGGGGCAGCGGCAGCCATGCCGACAGGGGGGGAAATCGGCAGCACAGATTTGTGCAGCTGCAGGTTCGTCGGGGAAATCGGCAGCGCAGATTTTTCGATGAACATGGGCTGGAAGATGGACTGTCCAGGCCAGGCAGGGAAATTCGTCAAGGGGACACGCTGACGAAACAGCGCTGGTTCAGGCACGGCGGGCAGTGTTGGAATCGGCAGCGCCGACGAAATCGGCAAAGTCGGCAGAATCGGCAGCGGGTGCTGGCGATGAGTCTGGACGATTTATAGTCCAGGGCTTGATGGAAAAGACTGTTGGTCCAGACAATGGGGCAGTGGCAGCGCGGATTTGTGCAGCTGCAGGTTCGTCGGGGAAAATCGGCAGCGCAGATTTTTCGACGAACAGGGGCTGGGCGCTGGACTGGCCGGGCCAGGCAGGAAAATTCGTCAGGGGGGCACGCTGACGAAAACAGGGGCTGCGGAGTGGAAAATCGGCAGCGCAGATTTTTCGACGAACAGGGGCTGGACCGGCCGGGCCAGGCAGGAAAATTCGTCAGGGGGGCACGCTGACGAAAAGAGGGGCTGCCGCGTGGAAAATCGGCAGCGCAGATTTTTCGACGAACAGGGGCTGGACGCTGGACTGGGCCAGGCAGGAAAATTCGTCAGGGGGCACGCTGACGAAAAGAGGGGCTGCCGCGTGGAAAATCGGCAGCGCAGATTTTTCGACGAACATTCGTCAGGGGGGCACGCTGACGAAAAGAGGGGCTGCCGCGTGGAAAATCGGCAGCGCAGATTTTTCGACGAACATTCGTCAGGGGGGCACGCTGAGGAAAACAGGGGCTGCCGCGTGGAAAATCGGCAGCGCAGATTTTTCGACGAACAGGGGCTGGATGCTGGACCGGCCGGGCCAGGCAGGAAAATTCGTCAGGGGGGCACGCTGACGAAAAGAGGGGCTGCCGCGTGGAAAATCGGCAGCGCAGATTTTTCGACGAACAGGGGCTGGACTGGCCGGGCCAGGCAGGAAAATTCGTCAGGGGGGCACGCTGACGAAAAGAGGGGCTGCCGCGTGGAAAATCGGCAGCGCAGATTTTTCGACGAACAGGGGCTGGACGCTGGACTGGGCCAGGCAGGAAAATTCGTCAGGGGGGCACGCTGACGAAAACAGGGGCTGCCGCGTGGAATGGCAGCCTACACGCAGATGCGAATTCGGCAGCGCACGATGGCTTGAGCAGGTCATGGGTTCGACTTGGCGCGATCTGAAACCTGGACGAGGGACTGTCGACGCTGGACGAGCCAGCGCGGTGGCCTGTCGTGCCCCGTTCAGGGGGGGCCTGCCGCGGAGACAGCCCTCGCGGGCTCGACAGCGCAGGCCAGCGTCCCCGACGTCGCTGGCCGCGGCAGGCGAGCTGCCGGGGTTCCCGCATTCCTACAAGAAAACGTCGTGCTTTCCACATGAAACCAATCCAGTAAAATCAGCCATATTTTTATGAGGCTGCCCACTGAATTTGGGGTCATTCCGGGCCGGTTCCTAGTTTTGCGGATTTACTCGATTTCTAATGGTAGGAAAATTAAAACAAATACTTCCCGACCTCGAAAAATTCTGGGAAAATTAATGAAGGTGGATTGGATTTTTGCCAACCTCTGTGCAAAATTTCAGCTCAAAATACCAAGAAATGAATTTTTTAGAGGGGGGGTGACAGCTGGGACCTAGTAGTGTCTCCCCCTGCCAGAGCTGCAATGACACTTATTGCTCTTTAGGGAGCCACCAGGCCGGCGCCCCTCAAAGACCACACGCGCGCGCGCGCCCGCCCGCGCTGGGCGCTGGGGCGCTGGGGCCTGAGGGCCTGGGGCCCTTGGGGGCCCTTGGGCGCGCGCGCGCGGCCCCCGCAGCCATGCCGCGCTGCGCGACGCGCGGACAGCCCCTGCTGGCTTGCTCTCTCGCCCGCGGGGGGGCTGCCTTCGGGCCCTGGCCCCCCGCGTTCTGGCCTGCCCCCTGCGTGGGAGAGGCTAGGCGCTGCAGGGGCCAGCCCGACGTCGCTGGCCGCGGCAGGCGACAGCCCGACATCGCTGGCCGCGGCAGGGGCCAGCCCGACGTCGCTGGCCGCGGCAGGCGACAGCCCCTGCTGGCTTGCTCTCTCGCCCGCGGGGGGGCTGCCTTCGGGCCCTGGCCCCCCGCGTTCTGGCCTGCCCCCCGCGTGGGAGAGGCTAGGCGCTGCAGGGGCCAGCCCGACGTCGCTGGCCGCGGCAGGCGACAGCCCCTGCTGGCTTGCTCTCTCGCCCGCGGGGGGGCTGCCTTCGGGCCCTGGCCCCCCGCGCTCTGGCCTGCCCCCCGCGTGGGAGAGGCTAGGCGCTGCAGGGGCCAGCCCGACGTCGCTGGCCGCGGCAGGCGAGCCGCCGGGGTTCCCGCATTCCTACAACAAAACGTCGTGCTTTCCACATGAAATCAATCCAGTAAAATCAGCCATATTTTTATGAGGCTGCCCACTGAATTTGGGGTCATTCCGAGCCGGTTCCTATTTTTTCCGATTTCCTCGATTTTTAATGGTAGGAAAATAAAAAAAAATACTTCCCGACCTCGAAAAATTCTGGAAAAATTAATAAAGTTGGATTGGATTTTTGCCAACCTCTGTGCAAAATTTCAGCTCAAAATACCAAGAAATGAATTTTTTAGAGGGGGGGTGACAGCTGGGACCTAGTAGTGTCTCCCCCTGCCAGAGCTTCAATGACACTTATTGCTCTTTAGGGGGGTGCCCCCTGACTGGCCATGGGGCGCGCTGGCCTGGCGCCCATAGGCCTGCCGCGGGGGATATGTGGGCTGTTGCTAAACTCGGACTAAGGTGGGGGGCCTCATGGCCCGAAGTATTGCCGGCATCGATGACCCGTTTTCCGGCCGGCGACGACCCGATTCCGGCCACCGTCTTCGGGACCCGCTCCAAGCCGTCGGGCGCGTTGGGGCTGCTTATCCGCGGCGTGGGCGTGGCATTCATTTGCCGTGCTTGTGCCAAGGTGCTGGCAGCTGCTGCGCGGCTGTCTGCTTGCCGCGACGTCACGGCGGCGGTGGCCGCTGCCCCTGCTCGCAAGTCGGAGGCCTGGCCGACGTGGCTGGTGCGGACCGCCGAGCTTGGGGATTGCGAGGAGAGCTCTACGCTGGCGTGGGCGTGGCATTAAATTGCCGTGCGCGCGCCCATGCGTTGGCTCTCCTCGCAATCCCCGA
>NC_084853.1:15363382-15365882 GCF_951802175.1 Populus nigra
GGAATCGGCAGCGCCGACGAAATCGGCAAAGTCGGCAGAATCGGCAGCGCAGATTTTTCGACGAACACGGGCTGGACGGTGGACTGTCCAGGCCAGGCAGGAAAATTTGTCGAGGGGACACGCTGACGAAACAGCGCTGGTTCAGGCACGGCGGGCAGTGTTGGAATCGGCAGCGCCGACGAAATCGGCAAAGTCGGCAGAATCGGCAGCGCAGATTTTTCGACGAACATGGGCTGGACGCTGGACTGGCCGGGCCATGCAGGAAAATTCATCGAGGGGACACGCTGACGAAACAGCGCTGGTTCAGGCACGGCGGGCAGTGGTGGAATCGGCAGCGCCGACGAAATCGGCAAAGTCGGCAGAATCGGCAGCGGGTGCTGGCGATGGGTCTGGACGGGCTGGATAGTCCAAGGCTCGACGAGAAAGACTGCTGGTTTAGACACTGGGGCAGTGGCAGCCCGCGGGACAGTGTCGGCAGATTCGGCAGCGCAGATTTGTGCGGCTGCAGGTTCGTCGGGGAAAATCGGCAGCGCAGATTTTGCGACGAACATGGGCTGGGCGATGGACTGTCCAGGCCAGGCAGGAAAATTTGTCGAGGGGACACGCTGACGAAACAGCGCTGGTTCAGGCACGGCGGGCAGTGTTGGAATCGGCAGCGCCGACGAAATCGGCAAAGTCGGCAGAATCGGCAGCGCAGATTTTTCGACGAACACGGGCTGGACGGTGGACTGTCCAGGCCAGGCAGGAAAATTCGTCGAGGGGACACGCTGACGAAACAGCGCTGGTTCAGACACGGTGGGCGCAGTGTTGGAATCGGCAGCGCCGAGAAAATCGGCAAAGTCGGCAGAATCGGCAGCAGGTGCTGGCGATGAGTCAGGACGGACTGGATAGTCCAAGGCTCGATGAGAAAGACCGCTGGTTTAGACACTGGGGCAGTGGCAGCCCGCGGGGCAGTGTCGGCAGATTCGGCAGCAGTGTCTGCCGATTCGGCAGCGTTGGCTTGTTGGCGCGGGGGGCCGATTCGAGTGGGGACTTGGGCAGCGGGCAGTGAAAGCAAGAGTTTCCCCGATGCTGCCGGGAAAAACGCTCCCCGGGATGGCCGGGTGAGATGACCCGGCGGCCCGCGACGGGTCATTCAATTCCATGCCCCGTCAACATAACTCCCGATGTACTGTTTGCTTTTTCGGAAGAAGAGATCCATCCCCCCATCCTCGGCCAGCCAAAAACGCTCCAATTAATGGCCGGGTGAGATGACCCGGAGGCCCGCGACGCGTCATTCAAATCACTGCCCTATCGGCTACAACTGCTGATGGGTGGGATTAGAGGCCTGCCATGGTGGTGAGGGGCGGCGAGGACCGTGAAAGCTAGAGTTTTTCAGAGGCTGCCGGGAAAAAGGCCCCTCGGGTGGCGGGGTGCGAGGACCAGGCGCGTCATTCAATTCTCTTCCCTATCAACTTGGCTCCCGTTGGCGGGATTGGAGGCCTACTGTTTGTTACAGGGCTAAAATCGTCAGGGGAAGAGCTGACGAAACAATGCTGGTTTGGATGCAGGGGGTAGTGTTGGAATCGGCAGCGCGGACAAAATCGGCAAAGTCGACAAAAAAGACTGTTGGTCTGGACATCGGGGCAGCGGCAGCCATGCCGACAGGGGGGGAAATCGGCAGCACAGATTTGTGCAGCTGCAGGTTCGTCGGGGAAATCGGCAGCGCAGATTTTTCGATGAACATGGGCTGGAAGATGGACTGTCCAGGCCAGGCAGGGAAATTCGTCAAGGGGACACGCTGACGAAACAGCGCTGGTTCAGGCACGGCGGGCAGTGTTGGAATCGGCAGCGCCGACGAAATCGGCAAAGTCGGCAGAATCGGCAGCGGGTGCTGGCGATGAGTCTGGACGATTTATAGTCCAGGGCTTGATGGAAAAGACTGTTGGTCCAGACAATGGGGCAGTGGCAGCGCGGATTTGTGCAGCTGCAGGTTCGTCGGGGAAAATCGGCAGCGCAGATTTTTCGACGAACAGGGGCTGGGCGCTGGACTGGCCGGGCCAGGCAGGAAAATTCGTCAGGGGGGCACGCTGACGAAAACAGGGGCTGCGGAGTGGAAAATCGGCAGCGCAGATTTTTCGACGAACAGGGGCTGGACCGGCCGGGCCAGGCAGGAAAATTCGTCAGGGGGGCACGCTGACGAAAAGAGGGGCTGCCGCGTGGAAAATCGGCAGCGCAGATTTTTCGACGAACAGGGGCTGGACGCTGGACTGGGCCAGGCAGGAAAATTCGTCAGGGGGCACGCTGACGAAAAGAGGGGCTGCCGCGTGGAAAATCGGCAGCGCAGATTTTTCGACGAACATTCGTCAGGGGGGCACGCTGACGAAAAGAGGGGCTGCCGCGTGGAAAATCGGCAGCGCAGATTTTTCGACGAACATTCGTCAGGGGGGCACGCTGAGGAAAACAGGGGCTGCCGCGTGGAAAATCGGCAGCGCAGATTTTTCGACGAACAGGGGCTGGA
>NC_084853.1:15373075-15375575 GCF_951802175.1 Populus nigra
TCGAGGGGACACGCTGACGAAACAGCGCTGGTTCAGGCACGGCGGGCAGTGTTGGAATCGGCAGCGCCGACGAAATCGGCAAAGTCGGCAGAATCGGCAGCGCAGATTTTTCGACGAACATGGGCTGGACGCTGGACTGGCCGGGCCATGCAGGAAAATTCATCGAGGGGACACGCTGACGAAACAGCGCTGGTTCAGGCACGGCGGGCAGTGGTGGAATCGGCAGCGCCGACGAAATCGGCAAAGTCGGCAGAATCGGCAGCGGGTGCTGGCGATGGGTCTGGACGGGCTGGATAGTCCAAGGCTCGACGAGAAAGACTGCTGGTTTAGACACTGGGGCAGTGGCAGCCCGCGGGACAGTGTCGGCAGATTCGGCAGCGCAGATTTGTGCGGCTGCAGGTTCGTCGGGGAAAATCGGCAGCGCAGATTTTGCGACGAACATGGGCTGGGCGATGGACTGTCCAGGCCAGGCAGGAAAATTTGTCGAGGGGACACGCTGACGAAACAGCGCTGGTTCAGGCACGGCGGGCAGTGTTGGAATCGGCAGCGCCGACGAAATCGGCAAAGTCGGCAGAATCGGCAGCGCAGATTTTTCGACGAACACGGGCTGGACGGTGGACTGTCCAGGCCAGGCAGGAAAATTCGTCGAGGGGACACGCTGACGAAACAGCGCTGGTTCAGACACGGTGGGCGCAGTGTTGGAATCGGCAGCGCCGAGAAAATCGGCAAAGTCGGCAGAATCGGCAGCAGGTGCTGGCGATGAGTCAGGACGGACTGGATAGTCCAAGGCTCGATGAGAAAGACCGCTGGTTTAGACACTGGGGCAGTGGCAGCCCGCGGGGCAGTGTCGGCAGATTCGGCAGCAGTGTCTGCCGATTCGGCAGCGTTGGCTTGTTGGCGCGGGGGGCCGATTCGAGTGGGGACTTGGGCAGCGGGCAGTGAAAGCAAGAGTTTCCCCGATGCTGCCGGGAAAAACGCTCCCCGGGATGGCCGGGTGAGATGACCCGGCGGCCCGCGACGGGTCATTCAATTCCATGCCCCGTCAACATAACTCCCGATGTACTGTTTGCTTTTTCGGAAGAAGAGATCCATCCCCCCATCCTCGGCCAGCCAAAAACGCTCCAATTAATGGCCGGGTGAGATGACCCGGAGGCCCGCGACGCGTCATTCAAATCACTGCCCTATCGGCTACAACTGCTGATGGGTGGGATTAGAGGCCTGCCATGGTGGTGAGGGGCGGCGAGGACCGTGAAAGCTAGAGTTTTTCAGAGGCTGCCGGGAAAAAGGCCCCTCGGGTGGCGGGGTGCGAGGACCAGGCGCGTCATTCAATTCTCTTCCCTATCAACTTGGCTCCCGTTGGCGGGATTGGAGGCCTACTGTTTGTTACAGGGCTAAAATCGTCAGGGGAAGAGCTGACGAAACAATGCTGGTTTGGATGCAGGGGGTAGTGTTGGAATCGGCAGCGCGGACAAAATCGGCAAAGTCGACAAAAAAGACTGTTGGTCTGGACATCGGGGCAGCGGCAGCCATGCCGACAGGGGGGGAAATCGGCAGCACAGATTTGTGCAGCTGCAGGTTCGTCGGGGAAATCGGCAGCGCAGATTTTTCGATGAACATGGGCTGGAAGATGGACTGTCCAGGCCAGGCAGGGAAATTCGTCAAGGGGACACGCTGACGAAACAGCGCTGGTTCAGGCACGGCGGGCAGTGTTGGAATCGGCAGCGCCGACGAAATCGGCAAAGTCGGCAGAATCGGCAGCGGGTGCTGGCGATGAGTCTGGACGATTTATAGTCCAGGGCTTGATGGAAAAGACTGTTGGTCCAGACAATGGGGCAGTGGCAGCGCGGATTTGTGCAGCTGCAGGTTCGTCGGGGAAAATCGGCAGCGCAGATTTTTCGACGAACAGGGGCTGGGCGCTGGACTGGCCGGGCCAGGCAGGAAAATTCGTCAGGGGGGCACGCTGACGAAAACAGGGGCTGCGGAGTGGAAAATCGGCAGCGCAGATTTTTCGACGAACAGGGGCTGGACCGGCCGGGCCAGGCAGGAAAATTCATCAGGGGGGCACGCTGACGAAAAGAGGGGCTGCCGCGTGGAAAATCGGCAGCGCAGATTTTTCGACGAACAGGGGCTGGACGCTGGACTGGGCCAGGCAGGAAAATTCGTCAGGGGGCACGCTGACGAAAAGAGGGGCTGCCGCGTGGAAAATCGGCAGCGCAGATTTTTCGACGAACATTCGTCAGGGGGGCACGCTGACGAAAAGAGGGGCTGCCGCGTGGAAAATCGGCAGCGCAGATTTTTCGACGAACATTCGTCAGGGGGGCACGCTGAGGAAAACAGGGGCTGCCGCGTGGAAAATCGGCAGCGCAGATTTTTCGACGAACAGGGGCTGGATGCTGGACCGGCCGGGCCAGGCAGGAAAATTCGTCAGGGGGGCACGCTGACGAAAAGAGGGGCTGCCGCGTGGAAAATCGGCAGCGCAGATTTTTCGACGAACAGGGGC
>NC_084853.1:15385575-15390575 GCF_951802175.1 Populus nigra
TGGGCTGGACGATGGACTGTCCAGGCCAGGCAGGAAAATTTGTCGAGGGGACACGCTGACGAAACAGCGCTGGTTCAGGCACGGCGGGCAGTGTTGGAATCGGCAGCGCCGACGAAATCGGCAAAGTCGGCAGAATCGGCAGCGCAGATTTTTCGACGAACATGGGCTGGACGCTGGACTGGCCGGGCCATGCAGGAAAATTCATCGAGGGGACACGCTGACGAAACAGCGCTGGTTCAGGCACGGCGGGCAGTGGTGGAATCGGCAGCGCCGACGAAATCGGCAAAGTCGGCAGAATCGGCAGCGGGTGCTGGCGATGGGTCTGGACGGGCTGGATAGTCCAAGGCTCGACGAGAAAGACTGCTGGTTTAGACACTGGGGCAGTGGCAGCCCGCGGGACAGTGTCGGCAGATTCGGCAGCGCAGATTTGTGCGGCTGCAGGTTCGTCGGGGAAAATCGGCAGCGCAGATTTTGCGACGAACATGGGCTGGGCGATGGACTGTCCAGGCCAGGCAGGAAAATTTGTCGAGGGGACACGCTGACGAAACAGCGCTGGTTCAGGCACGGCGGGCAGTGTTGGAATCGGCAGCGCCGACGAAATCGGCAAAGTCGGCAGAATCGGCAGCGCAGATTTTTCGACGAACACGGGCTGGACGGTGGACTGTCCAGGCCAGGCAGGAAAATTTGTCGAGGGGACACGCTGACGAAACAGCGCTGGTTCAGGCACGGCGGGCAGTGTTGGAATCGGCAGCGCCGACGAAATCGGCAAAGTCGGCAGAATCGGCAGCGCAGATTTTTCAACGAACATGGGCTGGACGCTGGACTGGCCGGGCCATGCAGGAAAATTCATCGAGGGGACACGCTGACGAAACAGCGCTGGTTCAGGCACGGCGGGCAGTGGTGGAATCGGCAGCGCCGACGAAATCGGCAAAGTCGGCAGAATCGGCAGCGGGTGCTGGCGATGGGTCTGGACGGGCTGGATAGTCCAAGGCTCGACGAGAAAGACTGCTGGTTTAGACACTGGGGCAGTGGCAGCCCGCGGGACAGTGTCGGCAGATTCGGCAGCGCAGATTTGTGCGGCTGCAGGTTCGTCGGGGAAAATCGGCAGCGCAGATTTTGCGACGAACATGGGCTGGGCGATGGACTGTCCAGGCCAGGCAGGAAAATTTGTCGAGGGGACACGCTGACGAAACAGCGCTGGTTCAGGCACGGCGGGCAGTGTTGGAATCGGCAGCGCCGACGAAATCGGCAAAGTCGGCAGAATCGGCAGCGCAGATTTTTCGACGAACACGGGCTGGACGGTGGACTGTCCAGGCCAGGCAGGAAAATTCGTCGAGGGGACACGCTGACGAAACAGCGCTGGTTCAGACACGGTGGGCGCAGTGTTGGAATCGGCAGCGCCGAGAAAATCGGCAAAGTCGGCAGAATCGGCAGCAGGTGCTGGCGATGAGTCAGGACGGACTGGATAGTCCAAGGCTCGATGAGAAAGACCGCTGGTTTAGACACTGGGGCAGTGGCAGCCCGCGGGGCAGTGTCGGCAGATTCGGCAGCAGTGTCTGCCGATTCGGCAGCGTTGGCTTGTTGGCGCGGGGGGCCGATTCGAGTGGGGACTTGGGCAGCGGGCAGTGAAAGCAAGAGTTTCCCCGATGCTGCCGGGAAAAACGCTCCCCGGGATGGCCGGGTGAGATGACCCGGCGGCCCGCGACGGGTCATTCAATTCCATGCCCCGTCAACATAACTCCCGATGTACTGTTTGCTTTTTCGGAAGAAGAGATCCATCCCCCCATCCTCGGCCAGCCAAAAACGCTCCAATTAATGGCCGGGTGAGATGACCCGGAGGCCCGCGACGCGTCATTCAAATCACTGCCCTATCGGCTACAACTGCTGATGGGTGGGATTAGAGGCCTGCCATGGTGGTGAGGGGCGGCGAGGACCGTGAAAGCTAGAGTTTTTCAGAGGCTGCCGGGAAAAAGGCCCCTCGGGTGGCGGGGTGCGAGGACCAGGCGCGTCATTCAATTCTCTTCCCTATCAACTTGGCTCCCGTTGGCGGGATTGGAGGCCTACTGTTTGTTACAGGGCTAAAATCGTCAGGGGAAGAGCTGACGAAACAATGCTGGTTTGGATGCAGGGGGTAGTGTTGGAATCGGCAGCGCGGACAAAATCGGCAAAGTCGACAAAAAAGACTGTTGGTCTGGACATCGGGGCAGCGGCAGCCATGCCGACAGGGGGGGAAATCGGCAGCACAGATTTGTGCAGCTGCAGGTTCGTCGGGGAAATCGGCAGCGCAGATTTTTCGATGAACATGGGCTGGAAGATGGACTGTCCAGGCCAGGCAGGGAAATTCGTCAAGGGGACACGCTGACGAAACAGCGCTGGTTCAGGCACGGCGGGCAGTGTTGGAATCGGCAGCGCCGACGAAATCGGCAAAGTCGGCAGAATCGGCAGCGGGTGCTGGCGATGAGTCTGGACGATTTATAGTCCAGGGCTTGATGGAAAAGACTGTTGGTCCAGACAATGGGGCAGTGGCAGCGCGGATTTGTGCAGCTGCAGGTTCGTCGGGGAAAATCGGCAGCGCAGATTTTTCGACGAACAGGGGCTGGGCGCTGGACTGGCCGGGCCAGGCAGGAAAATTCGTCAGGGGGGCACGCTGACGAAAACAGGGGCTGCGGAGTGGAAAATCGGCAGCGCAGATTTTTCGACGAACAGGGGCTGGACCGGCCGGGCCAGGCAGGAAAATTCGTCAGGGGGGCACGCTGACGAAAAGAGGGGCTGCCGCGTGGAAAATCGGCAGCGCAGATTTTTCGACGAACAGGGGCTGGACGCTGGACTGGGCCAGGCAGGAAAATTCGTCAGGGGGCACGCTGACGAAAAGAGGGGCTGCCGCGTGGAAAATCGGCAGCGCAGATTTTTCGACGAACATTCGTCAGGGGGGCACGCTGACGAAAAGAGGGGCTGCCGCGTGGAAAATCGGCAGCGCAGATTTTTCGACGAACATTCGTCAGGGGGGCACGCTGAGGAAAACAGGGGCTGCCGCGTGGAAAATCGGCAGCGCAGATTTTTCGACGAACAGGGGCTGGATGCTGGACCGGCCGGGCCAGGCAGGAAAATTCGTCAGGGGGGCACGCTGACGAAAAGAGGGGCTGCCGCGTGGAAAATCGGCAGCGCAGATTTTTCGACGAACAGGGGCTGGACTGGCCGGGCCAGGCAGGAAAATTCGTCAGGGGGGCACGCTGACGAAAAGAGGGGCTGCCGCGTGGAAAATCGGCAGCGCAGATTTTTCGACGAACAGGGGCTGGACGCTGGACTGGGCCAGGCAGGAAAATTCGTCAGGGGGGCACGCTGACGAAAACAGGGGCTGCCGCGTGGAATGGCAGCCTACACGCAGATGCGAATTCGGCAGCGCACGATGGCTTGAGCAGGTCATGGGTTCGACTTGGCGCGATCTGAAACCTGGACGAGGGACTGTCGACGCTGGACGAGCCAGCGCGGTGGCCTGTCGTGCCCCGTTCAGGGGGGGCCTGCCGCGGAGACAGCCCTCGCGGGCTCGACAGCGCAGGCCAGCGTCCCCGACGTCGCTGGCCGCGGCAGGCGAGCTGCCGGGGTTCCCGCATTCCTACAAGAAAACGTCGTGCTTTCCACATGAAACCAATCCAGTAAAATCAGCCATATTTTTATGAGGCTGCCCACTGAATTTGGGGTCATTCCGGGCCGGTTCCTAGTTTTGCGGATTTACTCGATTTCTAATGGTAGGAAAATTAAAACAAATACTTCCCGACCTCGAAAAATTCTGGGAAAATTAATGAAGGTGGATTGGATTTTTGCCAACCTCTGTGCAAAATTTCAGCTCAAAATACCAAGAAATGAATTTTTTAGAGGGGGGGTGACAGCTGGGACCTAGTAGTGTCTCCCCCTGCCAGAGCTGCAATGACACTTATTGCTCTTTAGGGAGCCACCAGGCCGGCGCCCCTCAAAGACCACACGCGCGCGCGCGCCCGCCCGCGCTGGGCGCTGGGGCGCTGGGGCCTGAGGGCCTGGGGCCCTTGGGGGCCCTTGGGCGCGCGCGCGCGGCCCCCGCAGCCATGCCGCGCCTGCGCGACGCGCGGACAGCCCCTGCTGGCTTGCTCTCTCGCCCGCGGGGGGGCTGCCTTCGGGCCCTGGCCCCCCGCGTTCTGGCCTGCCCCCTGCGTGGGAGAGGCTAGGCGCTGCAGGGGCCAGCCCGACGTCGCTGGCCGCGGCAGGCGACAGCCCGACATCGCTGGCCGCGGCAGGGGCCAGCCCGACGTCGCTGGCCGCGGCAGGCGACAGCCCCTGCTGGCTTGCTCTCTCGCCCGCGGGGGGGCTGCCTTCGGGCCCTGGCCCCCCGCGTTCTGGCCTGCCCCCCGCGTGGGAGAGGCTAGGCGCTGCAGGGGCCAGCCCGACGTCGCTGGCCGCGGCAGGCGACAGCCCCTGCTGGCTTGCTCTCTCGCCCGCGGGGGGGCTGCCTTCGGGCCCTGGCCCCCCGCGCTCTGGCCTGCCCCCCGCGTGGGAGAGGCTAGGCGCTGCAGGGGCCAGCCCGACGTCGCTGGCCGCGGCAGGCGAGCCGCCGGGGTTCCCGCATTCCTACAACAAAACGTCGTGCTTTCCACATGAAATCAATCCAGTAAAATCAGCCATATTTTTATGAGGCTGCCCACTGAATTTGGGGTCATTCCGAGCCGGTTCCTATTTTTTCCGATTTCCTCGATTTTTAATGGTAGGAAAATAAAAAAAAATACTTCCCGACCTCGAAAAATTCTGGAAAAATTAATAAAGTTGGATTGGATTTTTGCCAACCTCTGTGCAAAATTTCAGCTCAAAATACCAAGAAATGAATTTTTTAGAGGGGGGGTGACAGCTGGGACCTAGTAGTGTCTCCCCCTGCCAGAGCTTCAATGACACTTATTGCTCTTTAGGGGGGTGCCCCCTGACTGGCCATGGGGCGCGCTGGCCTGGCGCCCATAGGCCTGCCGCGGGGGATATGT
>NC_084853.1:15400575-15403075 GCF_951802175.1 Populus nigra
CAAGGCTCGATGAGAAAGACCGCTGGTTTAGACACTGGGGCAGTGGCAGCCCGCGGGGCAGTGTCGGCAGATTCGGCAGCAGTGTCTGCCGATTCGGCAGCGTTGGCTTGTTGGCGCGGGGGGCCGATTCGAGTGGGGACTTGGGCAGCGGGCAGTGAAAGCAAGAGTTTCCCCGATGCTGCCGGGAAAAACGCTCCCCGGGATGGCCGGGTGAGATGACCCGGCGGCCCGCGACGGGTCATTCAATTCCATGCCCCGTCAACATAACTCCCGATGTACTGTTTGCTTTTTCGGAAGAAGAGATCCATCCCCCCATCCTCGGCCAGCCAAAAACGCTCCAATTAATGGCCGGGTGAGATGACCCGGAGGCCCGCGACGCGTCATTCAAATCACTGCCCTATCGGCTACAACTGCTGATGGGTGGGATTAGAGGCCTGCCATGGTGGTGAGGGGCGGCGAGGACCGTGAAAGCTAGAGTTTTTCAGAGGCTGCCGGGAAAAAGGCCCCTCGGGTGGCGGGGTGCGAGGACCAGGCGCGTCATTCAATTCTCTTCCCTATCAACTTGGCTCCCGTTGGCGGGATTGGAGGCCTACTGTTTGTTACAGGGCTAAAATCGTCAGGGGAAGAGCTGACGAAACAATGCTGGTTTGGATGCAGGGGGTAGTGTTGGAATCGGCAGCGCGGACAAAATCGGCAAAGTCGACAAAAAAGACTGTTGGTCTGGACATCGGGGCAGCGGCAGCCATGCCGACAGGGGGGGAAATCGGCAGCACAGATTTGTGCAGCTGCAGGTTCGTCGGGGAAATCGGCAGCGCAGATTTTTCGATGAACATGGGCTGGAAGATGGACTGTCCAGGCCAGGCAGGGAAATTCGTCAAGGGGACACGCTGACGAAACAGCGCTGGTTCAGGCACGGCGGGCAGTGTTGGAATCGGCAGCGCCGACGAAATCGGCAAAGTCGGCAGAATCGGCAGCGGGTGCTGGCGATGAGTCTGGACGATTTATAGTCCAGGGCTTGATGGAAAAGACTGTTGGTCCAGACAATGGGGCAGTGGCAGCGCGGATTTGTGCAGCTGCAGGTTCGTCGGGGAAAATCGGCAGCGCAGATTTTTCGACGAACAGGGGCTGGGCGCTGGACTGGCCGGGCCAGGCAGGAAAATTCGTCAGGGGGGCACGCTGACGAAAACAGGGGCTGCGGAGTGGAAAATCGGCAGCGCAGATTTTTCGACGAACAGGGGCTGGACCGGCCGGGCCAGGCAGGAAAATTCGTCAGGGGGGCACGCTGACGAAAAGAGGGGCTGCCGCGTGGAAAATCGGCAGCGCAGATTTTTCGACGAACAGGGGCTGGACGCTGGACTGGGCCAGGCAGGAAAATTCGTCAGGGGGCACGCTGACGAAAAGAGGGGCTGCCGCGTGGAAAATCGGCAGCGCAGATTTTTCGACGAACATTCGTCAGGGGGGCACGCTGACGAAAAGAGGGGCTGCCGCGTGGAAAATCGGCAGCGCAGATTTTTCGACGAACATTCGTCAGGGGGGCACGCTGAGGAAAACAGGGGCTGCCGCGTGGAAAATCGGCAGCGCAGATTTTTCGACGAACAGGGGCTGGATGCTGGACCGGCCGGGCCAGGCAGGAAAATTCGTCAGGGGGGCACGCTGACGAAAAGAGGGGCTGCCGCGTGGAAAATCAGCAGCGCAGATTTTTCGACGAACAGGGGCTGGACTGGCCGGGCCAGGCAGGAAAATTCGTCAGGGGGGCACGCTGACGAAAAGAGGGGCTGCCGCGTGGAAAATCGGCAGCGCAGATTTTTCGACGAACAGGGGCTGGACGCTGGACTGGGCCAGGCAGGAAAATTCGTCAGGGGGGCACGCTGACGAAAACAGGGGCTGCCGCGTGGAATGGCAGCCTACACGCAGATGCGAATTCGGCAGCGCACGATGGCTTGAGCAGGTCATGGGTTCGACTTGGCGCGATCTGAAACCTGGACGAGGGACTGTCGACGCTGGACGAGCCAGCGCGGTGGCCTGTCGTGCCCCGTTCAGGGGGGGCCTGCCGCGGAGACAGCCCTCGCGGGCTCGACAGCGCAGGCCAGCGTCCCCGACGTCGCTGGCCGCGGCAGGCGAGCTGCCGGGGTTCCCGCATTCCTACAAGAAAACGTCGTGCTTTCCACATGAAACCAATCCAGTAAAATCAGCCATATTTTTATGAGGCTGCCCACTGAATTTGGGGTCATTCCGGGCCGGTTCCTAGTTTTGCGGATTTACTCGATTTCTAATGGTAGGAAAATTAAAACAAATACTTCCCGACCTCGAAAAATTCTGGGAAAATTAATGAAGGTGGATTGGATTTTTGCCAACCTCTGTGCAAAATTTCAGCTCAAAATACCAAGAAATGAATTTTTTAGAGGGGGGGTGACAGCTGGGACCTAGTAGTGTCTCCCCCTGCCAGAGCTGCAATGACACTTATTGCTCTTTAGGGAGCCACCAGGCCGGCGCCCCTCAA
>NC_084853.1:15413075-15415575 GCF_951802175.1 Populus nigra
CTGCAGGTTCGTCGGGGAAAATCGGCAGCGCAGATTTTGCGACGAACATGGGCTGGGCGATGGACTGTCCAGGCCAGGCAGGAAAATTTGTCGAGGGGACACGCTGACGAAACAGCGCTGGTTCAGGCACGGCGGGCAGTGTTGGAATCGGCAGCGCCGACGAAATCGGCAAAGTCGGCAGAATCGGCAGCGAAGATTTTTCGACGAACACGGGCTGGACGGTGGACTGTCCAGGCCAGGCAGGAAAATTTGTCGAGGGGACACGCTGACGAAACAGCGCTGGTTCAGGCACGGCGGGCAGTGTTGGAATCGGCAGCGCCGACGAAATCGGCAAAGTCGGCAGAATCGGCAGCGCAGATTTTTCGACGAACATGGGCTGGACGCTGGACTGGCCGGGCCATGCAGGAAAATTCATCGAGGGGACACGCTGACGAAACAGCGCTGGTTCAGGCACGGCGGGCAGTGGTGGAATCGGCAGCGCCGACGAAATCGGCAAAGTCGGCAGAATCGGCAGCGGGTGCTGGCGATGGGTCTGGACGGGCTGGATAGTCCAAGGCTCGACGAGAAAGACTGCTGGTTTAGACACTGGGGCAGTGTCGGCAGATTCGGCAGCAGTGTCTGCCGATTCGGCAGCGTTGGCTTGTTGGCGCGGGGGGCCGATTCGAGTGGGGACTTGGGCAGCGGGCAGTGAAAGCAAGAGTTTCCCCGATGCTGCCGGGAAAAACGCTCCCCGGGATGGCCGGGTGAGATGACCCGGCGGCCCGCGACGGGTCATTCAATTCCATGCCCCGTCAACATAACTCCCGATGTACTGTTTGCTTTTTCGGAAGAAGAGATCCATCCCCCCATCCTCGGCCAGCCAAAAACGCTCCAATTAATGGCCGGGTGAGATGACCCGGAGGCCCGCGACGCGTCATTCAAATCACTGCCCTATCGGCTACAACTGCTGATGGGTGGGATTAGAGGCCTGCCATGGTGGTGAGGGGCGGCGAGGACCGTGAAAGCTAGAGTTTTTCAGAGGCTGCCGGGAAAAAGGCCCCTCGGGTGGCGGGGTGCGAGGACCAGGCGCGTCATTCAATTCTCTTCCCTATCAACTTGGCTCCCGTTGGCGGGATTGGAGGCCTACTGTTTGTTACAGGGCTAAAATCGTCAGGGGAAGAGCTGACGAAACAATGCTGGTTTGGATGCAGGGGGTAGTGTTGGAATCGGCAGCGCGGACAAAATCGGCAAAGTCGACAAAAAAGACTGTTGGTCTGGACATCGGGGCAGCGGCAGCCATGCCGACAGGGGGGGAAATCGGCAGCACAGATTTGTGCAGCTGCAGGTTCGTCGGGGAAATCGGCAGCGCAGATTTTTCGATGAACATGGGCTGGAAGATGGACTGTCCAGGCCAGGCAGGGAAATTCGTCAAGGGGACACGCTGACGAAACAGCGCTGGTTCAGGCACGGCGGGCAGTGTTGGAATCGGCAGCGCCGACGAAATCGGCAAAGTCGGCAGAATCGGCAGCGGGTGCTGGCGATGAGTCTGGACGATTTATAGTCCAGGGCTTGATGGAAAAGACTGTTGGTCCAGACAATGGGGCAGTGGCAGCGCGGATTTGTGCAGCTGCAGGTTCGTCGGGGAAAATCGGCAGCGCAGATTTTTCGACGAACAGGGGCTGGGCGCTGGACTGGCCGGGCCAGGCAGGAAAATTCGTCAGGGGGGCACGCTGACGAAAACAGGGGCTGCGGAGTGGAAAATCGGCAGCGCAGATTTTTCGACGAACAGGGGCTGGACCGGCCGGGCCAGGCAGGAAAATTCGTCAGGGGGGCACGCTGACGAAAAGAGGGGCTGCCGCGTGGAAAATCGGCAGCGCAGATTTTTCGACGAACAGGGGCTGGACGCTGGACTGGGCCAGGCAGGAAAATTCGTCAGGGGGCACGCTGACGAAAAGAGGGGCTGCCGCGTGGAAAATCGGCAGCGCAGATTTTTCGACGAACATTCGTCAGGGGGGCACGCTGACGAAAAGAGGGGCTGCCGCGTGGAAAATCGGCAGCGCAGATTTTTCGACGAACATTCGTCAGGGGGGCACGCTGAGGAAAACAGGGGCTGCCGCGTGGAAAATCGGCAGCGCAGATTTTTCGACGAACAGGGGCTGGATGCTGGACCGGCCGGGCCAGGCAGGAAAATTCGTCAGGGGGGCACGCTGACGAAAAGAGGGGCTGCCGCGTGGAAAATCGGCAGCGCAGATTTTTCGACGAACAGGGGCTGGACTGGCCGGGCCAGGCAGGAAAATTCGTCAGGGGGGCACGCTGACGAAAAGAGGGGCTGCCGCGTGGAAAATCGGCAGCGCAGATTTTTCGACGAACAGGGGCTGGACGCTGGACTGGGCCAGGCAGGAAAATTCGTCAGGGGGGCACGCTGACGAAAACAGGGGCTGCCGCGTGGAATGGCAGCCTACACGCAGATGCGAATTCGGCAGCGCACGATGGCTTGAGCAGGTCATGGGTTCGACTTGGC
>NC_084853.1:15425575-15430575 GCF_951802175.1 Populus nigra
AGCGCAGATTTGTGCGGCTGCAGGTTCGTCGGGGAAAATCGGCAGCGCAGATTTTTCGACGAGCATGGGCTGGACGATGGACTGTCCAGGCCAGGCAGGAAAATTTGTCGAGGGGACACGCTGACGAAACAGCGCTGGTTCAGGCACGGCGGGCAGTGTTGGAATCGGCAGCGCCGACGAAATCGGCAAAGTCGGCAGAATCGGCAGCGCAGATTTTTCGACGAACATGGGCTGGACGCTGGACTGGCCGGGCCATGCAGGAAAATTCATCGAGGGGACACGCTGACGAAACAGCGCTGGTTCAGGCACGGCGGGCAGTGGTGGAATCGGCAGCGCCGACGAAATCGGCAAAGTCGGCAGAATCGGCAGCGGGTGCTGGCGATGGGTCTGGACGGGCTGGATAGTCCAAGGCTCGACGAGAAAGACTGCTGGTTTAGACACTGGGGCAGTGGCAGCCCGCGGGACAGTGTCGGCAGATTCGGCAGCGCAGATTTGTGCGGCTGCAGGTTCGTCGGGGAAAATCGGCAGCGCAGATTTTGCGACGAACATGGGCTGGGCGATGGACTGTCCAGGCCAGGCAGGAAAATTTGTCGAGGGGACACGCTGACGAAACAGCGCTGGTTCAGGCACGGCGGGCAGTGTTGGAATCGGCAGCGCCGACGAAATCGGCAAAGTCGGCAGAATCGGCAGCGCAGATTTTTCGACGAACACGGGCTGGACGGTGGACTGTCCAGGCCAGGCAGGAAAATTCGTCGAGGGGACACGCTGACGAAACAGCGCTGGTTCAGACACGGTGGGCGCAGTGTTGGAATCGGCAGCGCCGAGAAAATCGGCAAAGTCGGCAGAATCGGCAGCAGGTGCTGGCGATGAGTCAGGACGGACTGGATAGTCCAAGGCTCGATGAGAAAGACCGCTGGTTTAGACACTGGGGCAGTGGCAGCCCGCGGGGCAGTGTCGGCAGATTCGGCAGCAGTGTCTGCCGATTCGGCAGCGTTGGCTTGTTGGCGCGGGGGGCCGATTCGAGTGGGGACTTGGGCAGCGGGCAGTGAAAGCAAGAGTTTCCCCGATGCTGCCGGGAAAAACGCTCCCCGGGATGGCCGGGTGAGATGACCCGGCGGCCCGCGACGGGTCATTCAATTCCATGCCCCGTCAACATAACTCCCGATGTACTGTTTGCTTTTTCGGAAGAAGAGATCCATCCCCCCATCCTCGGCCAGCCAAAAACGCTCCAATTAATGGCCGGGTGAGATGACCCGGAGGCCCGCGACGCGTCATTCAAATCACTGCCCTATCGGCTACAACTGCTGATGGGTGGGATTAGAGGCCTGCTGTCACAGTGTCAAATGTGCACGAGGTGCACGCTTTGGCTGGCTGGCCAAAACAAGGCCTGAGGGTGCTGGCAGCCATGCCATCAGTGCGAGAAATCGGCGGCGCAGATTTATGCGGCTGTAGGTTCGTCAAGGGAAAATCGGCAGCGAAGATTGTTGACGAACATGGGCTGGACGAGGGACTGTCCAAGCCTCGTCAGGAGGTAGGCTGACGAGAATTGGGGCTATCGCAGAATTCGGCAGCGTAGGCAGGAGCAGCCTGCACGCAGATGCGAATTCGGCAGCGCAGAGATTGGCAGCCTGCACGCATATGCGAATTCGGCAGCGTAGGCAGGGGCAGCCTGCACGCAGATGCGGATTCGGCAGCGCGCAGCAACTTGTGCAAGTCAGGGGCTCGACTTGGCACGATTGGAAACTTGGGCGAGGGACTGTCCGAGGCATGGGAAAAGAGCTCTAGGCGCTGGGACGCGCCAACGAAGGCACACTGCCTAGAATTCGGCAGCGATGGATTGCGGCAGCCTTGCATAGGCAGAAATGAATTCGGCAGGCAGCATGCAATGGTCTATGCGAGTCTTTGAGCTTGTGACTTGGCATGGACGTGGGACTTAGGTGATGGACCTTCTAAGTCAGCAGCTGACGCAGCAGAAACTGGCAGCTGGGGCTGGCAAGCAGACAGCCCGAAAATGGGGAAAGTGGCAGCTTCATGGGAGGCAGAACATGGGAGCATAACTTGGGTGCTGGCCGGGCCACTATGTCCTGAAAACATGGGATAATGGGTGTGAGGTAGTGCTCCACCATGTCCTGAAAACATGGGAGCGTGGGGGAGAGGTAGTGCTCCACTAGTTCCCGAAAATGGGGGATAATGGGGAGGAGCCTTTGCAGCTCCTTTGCTTGTCTATAAATACAAGATGCAGCTCTTGTGTGTGGGGGAGCATTCGGGTGAGGGTGTTCCCAAATGTAGAGAGCATTCGGGTGAGAGTGTTCCAAATGTAAAGAGCATTCGGGTGGGAATGTTCAAAATGTAAGGGCGTTCGGGTGGGGATGTCCAGCATGTAGGGGCATGCAAGAACACTAGTTAGAGGTAGCTTGTGTAGCATGTAATCTTTGTGCATAGCACACATACGGATTTGTGTATAGTTTCCTTTGTGTATGAGATTAATAAAGGTTGGGAAAGAGTTCCTGTAAAGCTTGTTGTGCACTATGATTCCTATTCTTGCTTGTGTATTCCGCTTGCTTAGTTACTAGGCAAACACGAGTGGGAGTGGCGAGGGAAGGCTGAGTCTAGTGAGGGACTAGGCTGCCGCACGGGTTGGATTTCGTTGCGAAAAATCACCCCCGTGACACCTGCCATGGTGGTGAGGGGCGGCGAGGACCGTGAAAGCTAGAGTTTTTCAGAGGCTGCCGGGAAAAAGGCCCCTCGGGTGGCGGGGTGCGAGGACCAGGCGCGTCATTCAATTCTCTTCCCTATCAACTTGGCTCCCGTTGGCGGGATTGGAGGCCTACTGTTTGTTACAGGGCTAAAATCGTCAGGGGAAGAGCTGACGAAACAATGCTGGTTTGGATGCAGGGGGTAGTGTTGGAATCGGCAGCGCGGACAAAATCGGCAAAGTCGACAAAAAAGACTGTTGGTCTGGACATCGGGGCAGCGGCAGCCATGCCGACAGGGGGGGAAATCGGCAGCGCAGATTTGTGCAGCTGCAGGTTCGTCGGGGAAATCGGCAGCGCAGATTTTTCGATGAACATGGGCTGGAAGATGGACTGTCCAGGCCAGGCAGGGAAATTCGTCAAGGGGACACGCTGACGAAACAGCGCTGGTTCAGGCACGGCGGGCAGTGTTGGAATCGGCAGCGCCGACGAAATCGGCAAAGTCGGCAGAATCGGCAGCGGGTGCTGGCGATGAGTCTGGACGATTTATAGTCCAGGGCTTGATGGAAAAGACTGTTGGTCCAGACAATGGGGCAGTGGCAGCGCGGATTTGTGCAGCTGCAGGTTCGTCGGGGAAAATCGGCAGCGCAGATTTTTCGACGAACAGGGGCTGGGCGCTGGACTGGCCGGGCCAGGCAGGAAAATTCGTCAGGGGGGCACGCTGACGAAAACAGGGGCTGCGGAGTGGAAAATCGGCAGCGCAGATTTTTCGACGAACAGGGGCTGGACCGGCCGGGCCAGGCAGGAAAATTCGTCAGGGGGGCACGCTGACGAAAAGAGGGGCTGCCGCGTGGAAAATCGGCAGCGCAGATTTTTCGACGAACAGGGGCTGGACGCTGGACTGGGCCAGGCAGGAAAATTCGTCAGGGGGCACGCTGACGAAAAGAGGGGCTGCCGCGTGGAAAATCGGCAGCGCAGATTTTTCGACGAACATTCGTCAGGGGGGCACGCTGACGAAAAGAGGGGCTGCCGCGTGGAAAATCGGCAGCGCAGATTTTTCGACGAACATTCGTCAGGGGGGCACGCTGAGGAAAACAGGGGCTGCCGCGTGGAAAATCGGCAGCGCAGATTTTTCGACGAACAGGGGCTGGATGCTGGACCGGCCGGGCCAGGCAGGAAAATTCGTCAGGGGGGCACGCTGACGAAAAGAGGGGCTGCCGCGTGGAAAATCGGCAGCGCAGATTTTTCGACGAACAGGGGCTGGACTGGCCGGGCCAGGCAGGAAAATTCGTCAGGGGGGCACGCTGACGAAAAGAGGGGCTGCCGCGTGGAAAATCGGCAGCGCAGATTTTTCGACGAACAGGGGCTGGACGCTGGACTGGGCCAGGCAGGAAAATTCGTCAGGGGGGCACGCTGACGAAAACAGGGGCTGCCGCGTGGAATGGCAGCCTACACGCAGATGCGAATTCGGCAGCGCACGATGGCTTGAGCAGGTCATGGGTTCGACTTGGCGCGATCTGAAACCTGGACGAGGGACTGTCGACGCTGGACGAGCCAGCGCGGTGGCCTGTCGTGCCCCGTTCAGGGGGGGCCTGCCGCGGAGACAGCCCTCGCGGGCTCGACAGCGCAGGCCAGCGTCCCCGACGTCGCTGGCCGCGGCAGGCGAGCTGCCGGGGTTCCCGCATTCCTACAAGAAAACGTCGTGCTTTCCACATGAAACCAATCCAGTAAAATCAGCCATATTTTTATGAGGCTGCCCACTGAATTTGGGGTCATTCCGGGCCGGTTCCTAGTTTTGCGGATTTACTCGATTTCTAATGGTAGGAAAATTAAAACAAATACTTCCCGACCTCGAAAAATTCTGGGAAAATTAATGAAGGTGGATTGGATTTTTGCCAACCTCTGTGCAAAATTTCAGCTCAAAATACCAAGAAATGAATTTTTTAGAGGGGGGGTGACAGCTGGGACCTAGTAGTGTCTCCCCCTGCCAGAGCTGCAATGACACTTATTGCTCTTTAGGGAGCCACCAGGCCGGCGCCCCTCAAAGACCACACGCGCGCGCGCGCCCGCCCGCGCTGGGCGCTGGGGCGCTGGGGCCTGAGGGCCTGGGGCCCTTGGGGGCCCTTGGGCGCGCGCGCGCGGCCCCCGCAGCCATGCCGCGCTGCGCGACGCGCGGACAGCCCCTGCTGGCTTGCTCTCTCGCCCGCGGGGGGGCTGCCTTCGGGCCCTGGCCCCCCGCGTTCTGGCCTGCCCCCTGCGTGGGAGAGGCTAGGCGCTGCAGGGGCCAGCCCGACGTCGCTGGCCGCG
>NC_084853.1:15440575-15443075 GCF_951802175.1 Populus nigra
TGGTTCAGGCACGGCGGGCAGTGTTGGAATCGGCAGCGCCGACGAAATCGGCAAAGTCGGCAGAATCGGCAGCGCAGATTTTTCGACGAACATGGGCTGGACGCTGGACTGGCCGGGCCATGCAGGAAAATTCATCGAGGGGACACGCTGACGAAACAGCGCTGGTTCAGGCACGGCGGGCAGTGGTGGAATCGGCAGCGCCGACGAAATCGGCAAAGTCGGCAGAATCGGCAGCGGGTGCTGGCGATGGGTCTGGACGGGCTGGATAGTCCAAGGCTCGACGAGAAAGACTGCTGGTTTAGACACTGGGGCAGTGGCAGCCCGCGGGACAGTGTCGGCAGATTCGGCAGCGCAGATTTGTGCGGCTGCAGGTTCGTCGGGGAAAATCGGCAGCGCAGATTTTGCGACGAACATGGGCTGGGCGATGGACTGTCCAGGCCAGGCAGGAAAATTTGTCGAGGGGACACGCTGACGAAACAGCGCTGGTTCAGGCACGGCGGGCAGTGTTGGAATCGGCAGCGCCGACGAAATCGGCAAAGTCGGCAGAATCGGCAGCGCAGATTTTTCGACGAACACGGGCTGGACGGTGGACTGTCCAGGCCAGGCAGGAAAATTCGTCGAGGGGACACGCTGACGAAACAGCGCTGGTTCAGACACGGTGGGCGCAGTGTTGGAATCGGCAGCGCCGAGAAAATCGGCAAAGTCGGCAGAATCGGCAGCAGGTGCTGGCGATGAGTCAGGACGGACTGGATAGTCCAAGGCTCGATGAGAAAGACCGCTGGTTTAGACACTGGGGCAGTGGCAGCCCGCGGGGCAGTGTCGGCAGATTCGGCAGCAGTGTCTGCCGATTCGGCAGCGTTGGCTTGTTGGCGCGGGGGGCCGATTCGAGTGGGGACTTGGGCAGCGGGCAGTGAAAGCAAGAGTTTCCCCGATGCTGCCGGGAAAAACGCTCCCCGGGATGGCCGGGTGAGATGACCCGGCGGCCCGCGACGGGTCATTCAATTCCATGCCCCGTCAACATAACTCCCGATGTACTGTTTGCTTTTTCGGAAGAAGAGATCCATCCCCCCATCCTCGGCCAGCCAAAAACGCTCCAATTAATGGCCGGGTGAGATGACCCGGAGGCCCGCGACGCGTCATTCAAATCACTGCCCTATCGGCTACAACTGCTGATGGGTGGGATTAGAGGCCTGCCATGGTGGTGAGGGGCGGCGAGGACCGTGAAAGCTAGAGTTTTTCAGAGGCTGCCGGGAAAAAGGCCCCTCGGGTGGCGGGGTGCGAGGACCAGGCGCGTCATTCAATTCTCTTCCCTATCAACTTGGCTCCCGTTGGCGGGATTGGAGGCCTACTGTTTGTTACAGGGCTAAAATCGTCAGGGGAAGAGCTGACGAAACAATGCTGGTTTGGATGCAGGGGGTAGTGTTGGAATCGGCAGCGCGGACAAAATCGGCAAAGTCGACAAAAAAGACTGTTGGTCTGGACATCGGGGCAGCGGCAGCCATGCCGACAGGGGGGGAAATCGGCAGCACAGATTTGTGCAGCTGCAGGTTCGTCGGGGAAATCGGCAGCGCAGATTTTTCGATGAACATGGGCTGGAAGATGGACTGTCCAGGCCAGGCAGGGAAATTCGTCAAGGGGACACGCTGACGAAACAGCGCTGGTTCAGGCACGGCGGGCAGTGTTGGAATCGGCAGCGCCGACGAAATCGGCAAAGTCGGCAGAATCGGCAGCGGGTGCTGGCGATGAGTCTGGACGATTTATAGTCCAGGGCTTGATGGAAAAGACTGTTGGTCCAGACAATGGGGCAGTGGCAGCGCGGATTTGTGCAGCTGCAGGTTCGTCGGGGAAAATCGGCAGCGCAGATTTTTCGACGAACAGGGGCTGGGCGCTGGACTGGCCGGGCCAGGCAGGAAAATTCGTCAGGGGGGCACGCTGACGAAAACAGGGGCTGCGGAGTGGAAAATCGGCAGCGCAGATTTTTCGACGAACAGGGGCTGGACCGGCCGGGCCAGGCAGGAAAATTCGTCAGGGGGGCACGCTGACGAAAAGAGGGGCTGCCGCGTGGAAAATCGGCAGCGCAGATTTTTCGACGAACAGGGGCTGGACGCTGGACTGGGCCAGGCAGGAAAATTCGTCAGGGGGCACGCTGACGAAAAGAGGGGCTGCCGCGTGGAAAATCGGCAGCGCAGATTTTTCGACGAACATTCGTCAGGGGGGCACGCTGACGAAAAGAGGGGCTGCCGCGTGGAAAATCGGCAGCGCAGATTTTTCGACGAACATTCGTCAGGGGGGCACGCTGAGGAAAACAGGGGCTGCCGCGTGGAAAATCGGCAGCGCAGATTTTTCGACGAACAGGGGCTGGATGCTGGACCGGCCGGGCCAGGCAGGAAAATTCGTCAGGGGGGCACGCTGACGAAAAGAGGGGCTGCCGCGTGGAAAATCGGCAGCGCAGATTTTTCGACGAACAGGGGCTGGACTGGCCGGGCCAGGCAGGAAAATT
>NC_084853.1:15453075-15458075 GCF_951802175.1 Populus nigra
CCGGGCCATGCAGGAAAATTCATCGAGGGGACACGCTGAAGAAACAGCGCTGGTTTAGACACGGTGGGCGCAGTGTTGGAATCGGCAGCGCCGATGAAACCGGCAAAGTCGGCAGAATTGGCAGCGGGTGCTGGCGATGGGTCTGGACGGGCTGGATAGTCCAAGGCTCGACGAGAAAGACCGCAGGTTGAGACACTGGGGCAGTGGCAGCCCGCGGGACAGTGTTGGCAGATTCGGCAGCGCAGATTTGTGCGGCTGCAGGTTCGTCGGGGAAAATCGGCAGCGCAGATTTTTCGACGAGCATGGGCTGGACGATGGACTGTCCAGGCCAGGCAGGAAAATTTGTCGAGGGGACACGCTGACGAAACAGCGCTGGTTCAGGCACGGCGGGCAGTGTTGGAATCGGCAGCGCCGACGAAATCGGCAAAGTCGGCAGAATCGGCAGCGCAGATTTTTCGACGAACATGGGCTGGACGCTGGACTGGCCGGGCCATGCAGGAAAATTCATCGAGGGGACACGCTGACGAAACAGCGCTGGTTCAGGCACGGCGGGCAGTGGTGGAATCGGCAGCGCCGACGAAATCGGCAAAGTCGGCAGAATCGGCAGCGGGTGCTGGCGATGGGTCTGGACGGGCTGGATAGTCCAAGGCTCGACGAGAAAGACTGCTGGTTTAGACACTGGGGCAGTGGCAGCCCGCGGGACAGTGTCGGCAGATTCGGCAGCGCAGATTTGTGCGGCTGCAGGTTCGTCGGGGAAAATCGGCAGCGCAGATTTTGCGACGAACATGGGCTGGGCGATGGACTGTCCAGGCCAGGCAGGAAAATTTGTCGAGGGGACACGCTGACGAAACAGCGCTGGTTCAGGCACGGCGGGCAGTGTTGGAATCGGCAGCGCCGACGAAATCGGCAAAGTCGGCAGAATCGGCAGCGAAGATTTTTCGACGACCACGGGCTGGACGGTGGACTGTCCAGGCCAGGCAGGAAAATTTGTCGAGGGGACACGCTGACGAAACAGCGCTGGTTCAGGCACGGCGGGCAGTGTTGGAATCGGCAGCGCCGACGAAATCGGCAAAGTCGGCAGAATCGGCAGCGCAGATTTTTCGACGAACATGGGCTGGACGCTGGACTGGCCGGGCCATGCAGGAAAATTCATCGAGGGGACACGCTGACGAAACAGCGCTGGTTCAGGCACGGCGGGCAGTGGTGGAATCGGCAGCGCCGACGAAATCGGCAAAGTCGGCAGAATCGGCAGCGGGTGCTGGCGATGGGTCTGGACGGGCTGGATAGTCCAAGGCTCGACGAGAAAGACTGCTGGTTTAGACACTGGGGCAGTGGCAGCCCGCGGGACAGTGTCGGCAGATTCGGCAGCGCAGATTTGTGCGGCTGCAGGTTCGTCGGGGAAAATCGGCAGCGCAGATTTTGCGACGAACATGGGCTGGGCGATGGACTGTCCAGGCCAGGCAGGAAAATTTGTCGAGGGGACACGCTGACGAAACAGCGCTGGTTCAGGCACGGCGGGCAGTGTTGGAATCGGCAGCGCCGACGAAATCGGCAAAGTCGGCAGAATCGGCAGCGCAGATTTTTCGACGAACACGGGCTGGACGGTGGACTGTCCAGGCCAGGCAGGAAAATTCGTCGAGGGGACACGCTGACGAAACAGCGCTGGTTCAGACACGGTGGGCGCAGTGTTGGAATCGGCAGCGCCGAGAAAATCGGCAAAGTCGGCAGAATCGGCAGCAGGTGCTGGCGATGAGTCAGGACGGACTGGATAGTCCAAGGCTCGATGAGAAAGACCGCTGGTTTAGACACTGGGGCAGTGGCAGCCCGCGGGGCAGTGTCGGCAGATTCGGCAGCAGTGTCTGCCGATTCGGCAGCGTTGGCTTGTTGGCGCGGGGGGCCGATTCGAGTGGGGACTTGGGCAGCGGGCAGTGAAAGCAAGAGTTTCCCCGATGCTGCCGGGAAAAACGCTCCCCGGGATGGCCGGGTGAGATGACCCGGCGGCCCGCGACGGGTCATTCAATTCCATGCCCCGTCAACATAACTCCCGATGTACTGTTTGCTTTTTCGGAAGAAGAGATCCATCCCCCCATCCTCGGCCAGCCAAAAACGCTCCAATTAATGGCCGGGTGAGATGACCCGGAGGCCCGCGACGCGTCATTCAAATCACTGCCCTATCGGCTACAACTGCTGATGGGTGGGATTAGAGGCCTGCCATGGTGGTGAGGGGCGGCGAGGACCGTGAAAGCTAGAGTTTTTCAGAGGCTGCCGGGAAAAAGGCCCCTCGGGTGGCGGGGTGCGAGGACCAGGCGCGTCATTCAATTCTCTTCCCTATCAACTTGGCTCCCGTTGGCGGGATTGGAGGCCTACTGTTTGTTACAGGGCTAAAATCGTCAGGGGAAGAGCTGACGAAACAATGCTGGTTTGGATGCAGGGGGTAGTGTTGGAATCGGCAGCGCGGACAAAATCGGCAAAGTCGACAAAAAAGACTGTTGGTCTGGACATCGGGGCAGCGGCAGCCATGCCGACAGGGGGGGAAATCGGCAGCACAGATTTGTGCAGCTGCAGGTTCGTCGGGGAAATCGGCAGCGCAGATTTTTCGATGAACATGGGCTGGAAGATGGACTGTCCAGGCCAGGCAGGGAAATTCGTCAAGGGGACACGCTGACGAAACAGCGCTGGTTCAGGCACGGCGGGCAGTGTTGGAATCGGCAGCGCCGACGAAATCGGCAAAGTCGGCAGAATCGGCAGCGGGTGCTGGCGATGAGTCTGGACGATTTATAGTCCAGGGCTTGATGGAAAAGACTGTTGGTCCAGACAATGGGGCAGTGGCAGCGCGGATTTGTGCAGCTGCAGGTTCGTCGGGGAAAATCGGCAGCGCAGATTTTTCGACGAACAGGGGCTGGGCGCTGGACTGGCCGGGCCAGGCAGGAAAATTCGTCAGGGGGGCACGCTGACGAAAACAGGGGCTGCGGAGTGGAAAATCGGCAGCGCAGATTTTTCGACGAACAGGGGCTGGACCGGCCGGGCCAGGCAGGAAAATTCGTCAGGGGGGCACGCTGACGAAAAGAGGGGCTGCCGCGTGGAAAATCGGCAGCGCAGATTTTTCGACGAACAGGGGCTGGACGCTGGACTGGGCCAGGCAGGAAAATTCGTCAGGGGGCACGCTGACGAAAAGAGGGGCTGCCGCGTGGAAAATCGGCAGCGCAGATTTTTCGACGAACATTCGTCAGGGGGGCACGCTGACGAAAAGAGGGGCTGCCGCGTGGAAAATCGGCAGCGCAGATTTTTCGACGAACATTCGTCAGGGGGGCACGCTGAGGAAAACAGGGGCTGCCGCGTGGAAAATCGGCAGCGCAGATTTTTCGACGAACAGGGGCTGGATGCTGGACCGGCCGGGCCAGGCAGGAAAATTCGTCAGGGGGGCACGCTGACGAAAAGAGGGGCTGCCGCGTGGAAAATCGGCAGCGCAGATTTTTCGACGAACAGGGGCTGGACTGGCCGGGCCAGGCAGGAAAATTCGTCAGGGGGGCACGCTGACGAAAAGAGGGGCTGCCGCGTGGAAAATCGGCAGCGCAGATTTTTCGACGAACAGGGGCTGGACGCTGGACTGGGCCAGGCAGGAAAATTCGTCAGGGGGGCACGCTGACGAAAACAGGGGCTGCCGCGTGGAATGGCAGCCTACACGCAGATGCGAATTCGGCAGCGCACGATGGCTTGAGCAGGTCATGGGTTCGACTTGGCGCGATCTGAAACCTGGACGAGGGACTGTCGACGCTGGACGAGCCAGCGCGGTGGCCTGTCGTGCCCCGTTCAGGGGGGGCCTGCCGCGGAGACAGCCCTCGCGGGCTCGACAGCGCAGGCCAGCGTCCCCGACGTCGCTGGCCGCGGCAGGCGAGCTGCCGGGGTTCCCGCATTCCTACAAGAAAACGTCGTGCTTTCCACATGAAACCAATCCAGTAAAATCAGCCATATTTTTATGAGGCTGCCCACTGAATTTGGGGTCATTCCGGGCCGGTTCCTAGTTTTGCGGATTTACTCGATTTCTAATGGTAGGAAAATTAAAACAAATACTTCCCGACCTCGAAAAATTCTGGGAAAATTAATGAAGGTGGATTGGATTTTTGCCAACCTCTGTGCAAAATTTCAGCTCAAAATACCAAGAAATGAATTTTTTAGAGGGGGGGTGACAGCTGGGACCTAGTAGTGTCTCCCCCTGCCAGAGCTGCAATGACACTTATTGCTCTTTAGGGAGCCACCAGGCCGGCGCCCCTCAAAGACCACACGCGCGCGCGCGCCCGCCCGCGCTGGGCGCTGGGGCGCTGGGGCCTGAGGGCCTGGGGCCCTTGGGGGCCCTTGGGCGCGCGCGCGCGGCCCCCGCAGCCATGCCGCGCTGCGCGACGCGCGGACAGCCCCTGCTGGCTTGCTCTCTCGCCCGCGGGGGGGCTGCCTTCGGGCCCTGGCCCCCCGCGTTCTGGCCTGCCCCCTGCGTGGGAGAGGCTAGGCGCTGCAGGGGCCAGCCCGACGTCGCTGGCCGCGGCAGGCGACAGCCCGACATCGCTGGCCGCGGCAGGGGCCAGCCCGACGTCGCTGGCCGCGGCAGGCGACAGCCCCTGCTGGCTTGCTCTCTCGCCCGCGGGGGGGCTGCCTTCGGGCCCTGGCCCCCCGCGTTCTGGCCTGCCCCCCGCGTGGGAGAGGCTAGGCGCTGCAGGGGCCAGCCCGACGTCGCTGGCCGCGGCAGGCGACAGCCCCTGCTGGCTTGCTCTCTCGCCCGCGGGGGGGCTGCCTTCGGGCCCTGGCCCCCCGCGCTCTGGCCTGCCCCCCGCGTGGGAGAGGCTAGGCGCTGCAGGGGCCAGCCCGACGTCGCTGGCCGCGGCAGGCGAGCCGCCGGGGTTCCCGCATTCCTACAACAAAACGTCGTGCTTTCCACATGAAATCAATCCAGTAAAATCAGCCATATTTTTATGAGGCTGCCCACTGAATTTGGGGTCATTCCGAGCCGG
>NC_084853.1:15468075-15478075 GCF_951802175.1 Populus nigra
CACGCTGACGAAACAGCGCTGGTTCAGGCACGGCGGGCAGTGTTGGAATCGGCAGCGCCGACGAAATCGGCAAAGTCGGCAGAATCGGCAGCGCAGATTTTTCGACGAACACGGGCTGGACGGTGGACTGTCCAGGCCAGGCAGGAAAATTCGTCGAGGGGACACGCTGACGAAACAGCGCTGGTTCAGACACGGTGGGCGCAGTGTTGGAATCGGCAGCGCCGAGAAAATCGGCAAAGTCGGCAGAATCGGCAGCAGGTGCTGGCGATGAGTCAGGACGGACTGGATAGTCCAAGGCTCGATGAGAAAGACCGCTGGTTTAGACACTGGGGCAGTGGCAGCCCGCGGGGCAGTGTCGGCAGATTCGGCAGCAGTGTCTGCCGATTCGGCAGCGTTGGCTTGTTGGCGCGGGGGGCCGATTCGAGTGGGGACTTGGGCAGCGGGCAGTGAAAGCAAGAGTTTCCCCGATGCTGCCGGGAAAAACGCTCCCCGGGATGGCCGGGTGAGATGACCCGGCGGCCCGCGACGGGTCATTCAATTCCATGCCCCGTCAACATAACTCCCGATGTACTGTTTGCTTTTTCGGAAGAAGAGATCCATCCCCCCATCCTCGGCCAGCCAAAAACGCTCCAATTAATGGCCGGGTGAGATGACCCGGAGGCCCGCGACGCGTCATTCAAATCACTGCCCTATCGGCTACAACTGCTGATGGGTGGGATTAGAGGCCTGCCATGGTGGTGAGGGGCGGCGAGGACCGTGAAAGCTAGAGTTTTTCAGAGGCTGCCGGGAAAAAGGCCCCTCGGGTGGCGGGGTGCGAGGACCAGGCGCGTCATTCAATTCTCTTCCCTATCAACTTGGCTCCCGTTGGCGGGATTGGAGGCCTACTGTTTGTTACAGGGCTAAAATCGTCAGGGGAAGAGCTGACGAAACAATGCTGGTTTGGATGCAGGGGGTAGTGTTGGAATCGGCAGCGCGGACAAAATCGGCAAAGTCGACAAAAAAGACTGTTGGTCTGGACATCGGGGCAGCGGCAGCCATGCCGACAGGGGGGGAAATCGGCAGCACAGATTTGTGCAGCTGCAGGTTCGTCGGGGAAATCGGCAGCGCAGATTTTTCGATGAACATGGGCTGGAAGATGGACTGTCCAGGCCAGGCAGGGAAATTCGTCAAGGGGACACGCTGACGAAACAGCGCTGGTTCAGGCACGGCGGGCAGTGTTGGAATCGGCAGCGCCGACGAAATCGGCAAAGTCGGCAGAATCGGCAGCGGGTGCTGGCGATGAGTCTGGACGATTTATAGTCCAGGGCTTGATGGAAAAGACTGTTGGTCCAGACAATGGGGCAGTGGCAGCGCGGATTTGTGCAGCTGCAGGTTCGTCGGGGAAAATCGGCAGCGCAGATTTTTCGACGAACAGGGGCTGGGCGCTGGACTGGCCGGGCCAGGCAGGAAAATTCGTCAGGGGGGCACGCTGACGAAAACAGGGGCTGCGGAGTGGAAAATCGGCAGCGCAGATTTTTCGACGAACAGGGGCTGGACCGGCCGGGCCAGGCAGGAAAATTCGTCAGGGGGGCACGCTGACGAAAAGAGGGGCTGCCGCGTGGAAAATCGGCAGCGCAGATTTTTCGACGAACAGGGGCTGGACGCTGGACTGGGCCAGGCAGGAAAATTCGTCAGGGGGCACGCTGACGAAAAGAGGGGCTGCCGCGTGGAAAATCGGCAGCGCAGATTTTTCGACGAACATTCGTCAGGGGGGCACGCTGACGAAAAGAGGGGCTGCCGCGTGGAAAATCGGCAGCGCAGATTTTTCGACGAACATTCGTCAGGGGGGCACGCTGAGGAAAACAGGGGCTGCCGCGTGGAAAATCGGCAGCGCAGATTTTTCGACGAACAGGGGCTGGATGCTGGACCGGCCGGGCCAGGCAGGAAAATTCGTCAGGGGGGCACGCTGACGAAAAGAGGGGCTGCCGCGTGGAAAATCGGCAGCGCAGATTTTTCGACGAACAGGGGCTGGACTGGCCGGGCCAGGCAGGAAAATTCGTCAGGGGGGCACGCTGACGAAAAGAGGGGCTGCCGCGTGGAAAATCGGCAGCGCAGATTTTTCGACGAACAGGGGCTGGACGCTGGACTGGGCCAGGCAGGAAAATTCGTCAGGGGGGCACGCTGACGAAAACAGGGGCTGCCGCGTGGAATGGCAGCCTACACGCAGATGCGAATTCGGCAGCGCACGATGGCTTGAGCAGGTCATGGGTTCGACTTGGCGCGATCTGAAACCTGGACGAGGGACTGTCGACGCTGGACGAGCCAGCGCGGTGGCCTGTCGTGCCCCGTTCAGGGGGGGCCTGCCGCGGAGACAGCCCTCGCGGGCTCGACAGCGCAGGCCAGCGTCCCCGACGTCGCTGGCCGCGGCAGGCGAGCTGCCGGGGTTCCCGCATTCCTACAAGAAAACGTCGTGCTTTCCACATGAAACCAATCCAGTAAAATCAGCCATATTTTTATGAGGCTGCCCACTGAATTTGGGGTCATTCCGGGCCGGTTCCTAGTTTTGCGGATTTACTCGATTTCTAATGGTAGGAAAATTAAAACAAATACTTCCCGACCTCGAAAAATTCTGGGAAAATTAATGAAGGTGGATTGGATTTTTGCCAACCTCTGTGCAAAATTTCAGCTCAAAATACCAAGAAATGAATTTTTTAGAGGGGGGGTGACAGCTGGGACCTAGTAGTGTCTCCCCCTGCCAGAGCTGCAATGACACTTATTGCTCTTTAGGGAGCCACCAGGCCGGCGCCCCTCAAAGACCACACGCGCGCGCGCGCCCGCCCGCGCTGGGCGCTGGGGCGCTGGGGCCTGAGGGCCTGGGGCACGGGTTGGATTTCGTTGCGAAAAATCACCCCCGTGACAAGTGGTATCAGAGCGCTGTTGCTGTCTTTGCAGGATGACGAGAATGATTCTGCGGCCAAATCAACGGAGTGATTTGGGAGGACTACTGCTTCTGCCAAGGGATAGGCAGATTCCAGCGCAATGATCAGCGACGAGAATGCTGATGTTTCTCTGGACAAATCGAAGGCACTGATTTGAGGGAAACATTGCTGCTGCCGATGGGACCGGCAGAAACTTTGGAGGAGAGCGCAGCTTGCGTTCATGACGAAACGATGGACTGTTTCGTAGCACAGACGATGGGCTGTTCTGTGAGGGCAGATCGAAGGGCTGATTTGTTCCGAACCATTTGAGGTAAACTTTCTAGCATTTTGGGCAGTGTTGGTGTTCAAAAGGGCTGCGGAGTTTTGGGGGTTTAACTCCATGGGCGACGCAAAGTGATGATGAAGGGATCAGCGCAAAATGGGTGCTGATTCGGCCATTGAAACTGTCAGATGGACTGGCAGGCTTGAGAGCAGGGTCCAGCGGAGGGGCTGCTGGGCGCTTCTGTATTTTCGTCAAAGCCTTGAGGGAAGGATGGGGCGAGACAGAAGAAGAAGCAAGTAAACGTGGAGAGCCTAAACTTGTTGCTGCTGATGATGGACCGTCAGACGAGAAGGCAAATCGGTAAGGGTTCGAAACTGAAATTTGCATTGTTGTTCTCTTGCGATGGAAATTACTTTGTATGAGATTGTTGCCCAAGGAGGGGAAACCTTGAAGTTGTCATTGTGGAAGATGGCGTTTGAGATTAGGCATACGTAAACCTTATACGTTTGCTAGATGACCGAGATGGAATTCAGTCATCATGAGCCAGCATATATCGGAGTGGATGCGGTCTGGCCTTGCTTGCTGCCTTGGTGGCAGAACGTAGGGATTGTTGTGCATCTCAAGGAAGGAATGTTCAGGGAGATGAATGTTCAGGGAGGTGGAAGCAAAATCCAGAGACCAAGTTGAGGGCAGACGAATCTACGAAGATTTGTTGTGCTTACTGCCTTTGGGGAGGCAGAATTGATGTCTTCGGTGGAGACCTTGATGATGGATAGTTCAGGGTGAAGAAGACAGTGGCTGAGATAGACTTTAGTCACGCTGGGACCAGGATTGGAGGCATAACAGAGGAGGCAGTACCGTGGGGGTGTGTCTCAAAGAGTCTGCGCGATGTCGAGGGACAGACTGGGTGACAGATTCGGCAGCCGATTCAGTGGGCTTGGTGTGGAAGCCAAAATCGTCGACGAAGATGATTTTGGGTACTGTCTTGAAATCAGTACGAGTGGCTATTTTGGGCATTGCGATGGATTGCAGTGATGGAAGCAAAATGCCAATGACCTTTGTTGGGACAAAGGGTTGCGAGTTTTCGGTGGACGAAACATACAGCGAAGGTTGAAAACAGTTGGGGCTGTTTTGCGTCAGCGAAATCTTGTGTGATTGACGAAGTTTCTAAGGCATGACAGTAGCGCATGGGGGAACCAGGTCAGACGAAATTTGATGCTGGGATGCTATGTGTTTGTGCTATGGCAGGTTACAAATGGACTTGGAGGGACTTGCTGAAAGACTTCGACATGAGATGGAGTTGATCATCGAAACTGAGTTGGTGCTGGGCGTAACAGCACTGTCGCATTCTTATTTCTTGCAGGTGGAGAACCTAAGAGGGCTGATGACAAAGGGGAGTCAGAAGCCAAGGGCAAGAAAATGTTTCGGAATCATGTTTGGGCTGTTTTATTTGCGAGGGGAAGCACTTCGCAAGGGACTGCCTGTTGAGAGCACAGCCTAGTGCTACTTCCGTGGGGAAGGATGGAGAAGAAACGGCATACGTAAATCCTATACGTGTGCTCAACACTAAGGAAAGAGTTAGTGTGAAGGGGGCCAGCTGAGTTGATGAAGACTTAGGAGCGGCCAAACTGCCTTGTGCGAGGCAGACTTGGGGGAGTTTCAAAACTTTGACGATGGACAGATCATGGTTTAACTCCAGGCGTGAGGATGCGCCAACGAAAAACACACTGCATTGAGTTCAGCAGCGATGAACAAGCAGCAGCCTTGCAGGGGCAGAGGCGAATTCGGCAGGATGTGTTGATTGCTGAAGAGCAGACAAGTAAGCAATATTGGTATACTTGCAGTTTTGGGGCACGCAGAATGGTTGAAGAACTAGATGTTCGTATGGGAGCTCATATGGGTTCTTCAAAGTGATTTTGTGTGGATGTATTTTGTGAAGGAAGGGACGGATTCCTTGGGTGCTAGGCGGCATGGCATCTAAACTTTGCGAAAACATACTTGCGAGTATGATGTGTTTGACATTTGTGGAAAACTAACGAGCCAAAACAGAATGTGTCACAGCTTGGTTTTGAAACAGGTTGACAAAGATTCGGTGGACTGAATTTGTTGTTGAATGTGGGAAAACCGAAGAGGTTTCATGCGGAGAAACATGAAGTGTGACGAGGAACAGATGCGGTGCAAAGGGTACTTCAAATCTGTCCGACGAGGGCGTCGGGTTCTTTTGGTAGGGGTGGTTTGTCACAGTGTCAAATGTGCACGAGGTGCACGCTTTGGCTGGCTGGCCAAAACAAGGCCTGAGGGTGCTGGCAGCCATGCCATCAGTGCGAGAAATCGGCGGCGCAGATTTATGCGGCTGTAGGTTCGTCAAGGGAAAATCGGCAGCGAAGATTGTTGACGAACATGGGCTGGACGAGGGACTGTCCAAGCCTCGTCAGGAGGTAGGCTGACGAGAATTGGGGCTATCGCAGAATTCGGCAGCGTAGGCAGGAGCAGCCTGCACGCAGATGCGAATTCGGCAGCGCAGAGATTGGCAGCCTGCACGCATATGCGAATTCGGCAGCGTAGGCAGGGGCAGCCTGCACGCAGATGCGGATTCGGCAGCGCGCAGCAACTTGTGCAAGTCAGGGGCTCGACTTGGCACGATTGGAAACTTGGGCGAGGGACTGTCCGAGGCATGGGAAAAGAGCTCTAGGCGCTGGGACGCGCCAACGAAGGCACACTGCCTAGAATTCGGCAGCGATGGATTGCGGCAGCCTTGCATAGGCAGAAATGAATTCGGCAGGCAGCATGCAATGGTCTATGCGAGTCTTTGAGCTTGTGACTTGGCATGGACGTGGGACTTAGGTGATGGACCTTCTAAGTCAGCAGCTGACGCAGCAGAAACTGGCAGCTGGGGCTGGCAAGCAGACAGCCCGAAAATGGGGAAAGTGGCAGCTTCATGGGAGGCAGAACATGGGAGCATAACTTGGGTGCTGGCCGGGCCACTATGTCCTGAAAACATGGGATAATGGGTGTGAGGTAGTGCTCCACCATGTCCTGAAAACATGGGAGCGTGGGGGAGAGGTAGTGCTCCACTAGTTCCCGAAAATGGGGGATAATGGGGAGGAGCCTTTGCAGCTCCTTTGCTTGTCTATAAATACAAGATGCAGCTCTTGTGTGTGGGGGAGCATTCGGGTGAGGGTGTTCCCAAATGTAGAGAGCATTCGGGTGAGAGTGTTCCAAATGTAAAGAGCATTCGGGTGGGAATGTTCAAAATGTAAGGGCGTTCGGGTGGGGATGTCCAGCATGTAGGGGCATGCAAGAACACTAGTTAGAGGTAGCTTGTGTAGCATGTAATCTTTGTGCATAGCACACATACGGATTTGTGTATAGTTTCCTTTGTGTATGAGATTAATAAAGGTTGGGAAAGAGTTCCTGTAAAGCTTGTTGTGCACTATGATTCCTATTCTTGCTTGTGTATTCCGCTTGCTTAGTTACTAGGCAAACACGAGTGGGAGTGGCGAGGGAAGGCTGAGTCTAGTGAGGGACTAGGCTGCCGCACGGGTTGGATTTCGTTGCGAAAAATCACCCCCGTGACACCTGCCATGGTGGTGAGGGGCGGCGAGGACCGTGAAAGCTAGAGTTTTTCAGAGGCTGCCGGGAAAAAGGCCCCTCGGGTGGCGGGGTGCGAGGACCAGGCGCGTCATTCAATTCTCTTCCCTATCAACTTGGCTCCCGTTGGCGGGATTGGAGGCCTACTGTTTGTTACAGGGCTAAAATCGTCAGGGGAAGAGCTGACGAAACAATGCTGGTTTGGATGCAGGGGGTAGTGTTGGAATCGGCAGCGCGGACAAAATCGGCAAAGTCGACAAAAAAGACTGTTGGTCTGGACATCGGGGCAGCGGCAGCCATGCCGACAGGGGGGGAAATCGGCAGCGCAGATTTGTGCAGCTGCAGGTTCGTCGGGGAAATCGGCAGCGCAGATTTTTCGATGAACATGGGCTGGAAGATGGACTGTCCAGGCCAGGCAGGGAAATTCGTCAAGGGGACACGCTGACGAAACAGCGCTGGTTCAGGCACGGCGGGCAGTGTTGGAATCGGCAGCGCCGACGAAATCGGCAAAGTCGGCAGAATCGGCAGCGGGTGCTGGCGATGAGTCTGGACGATTTATAGTCCAGGGCTTGATGGAAAAGACTGTTGGTCCAGACAATGGGGCAGTGGCAGCGCGGATTTGTGCAGCTGCAGGTTCGTCGGGGAAAATCGGCAGCGCAGATTTTTCGACGAACAGGGGCTGGGCGCTGGACTGGCCGGGCCAGGCAGGAAAATTCGTCAGGGGGGCACGCTGACGAAAACAGGGGCTGCGGAGTGGAAAATCGGCAGCGCAGATTTTTCGACGAACAGGGGCTGGACCGGCCGGGCCAGGCAGGAAAATTCGTCAGGGGGGCACGCTGACGAAAAGAGGGGCTGCCGCGTGGAAAATCGGCAGCGCAGATTTTTCGACGAACAGGGGCTGGACGCTGGACTGGGCCAGGCAGGAAAATTCGTCAGGGGGCACGCTGACGAAAAGAGGGGCTGCCGCATGGAAAATCGGCAGCGCAGATTTTTCGACGAACATTCGTCAGGGGGGCACGCTGACGAAAAGAGGGGCTGCCGCGTGGAAAATCGGCAGCGCAGATTTTTCGACGAACATTCGTCAGGGGGGCACGCTGAGGAAAACAGGGGCTGCCGCGTGGAAAATCGGCAGCGCAGATTTTTCGACGAACAGGGGCTGGATGCTGGACCGGCCGGGCCAGGCAGGAAAATTCGTCAGGGGGGCACGCTGACGAAAAGAGGGGCTGCCGCGTGGAAAATCGGCAGCGCAGATTTTTCGACGAACAGGGGCTGGACTGGCCGGGCCAGGCAGGAAAATTCGTCAGGGGGGCACGCTGACGAAAAGAGGGGCTGCCGCGTGGAAAATCGGCAGCGCAGATTTTTCGACGAACAGGGGCTGGACGCTGGACTGGGCCAGGCAGGAAAATTCGTCAGGGGGGCACGCTGACGAAAACAGGGGCTGCCGCGTGGAATGGCAGCCTACACGCAGATGCGAATTCGGCAGCGCACGATGGCTTGAGCAGGTCATGGGTTCGACTTGGCGCGATCTGAAACCTGGACGAGGGACTGTCGACGCTGGACGAGCCAGCGCGGTGGCCTGTCGTGCCCCGTTCAGGGGGGGCCTGCCGCGGAGACAGCCCTCGCGGGCTCGACAGCGCAGGCCAGCGTCCCCGACGTCGCTGGCCGCGGCAGGCGAGCTGCCGGGGTTCCCGCATTCCTACAAGAAAACGTCGTGCTTTCCACATGAAACCAATCCAGTAAAATCAGCCATATTTTTATGAGGCTGCCCACTGAATTTGGGGTCATTCCGGGCCGGTTCCTAGTTTTGCGGATTTACTCGATTTCTAATGGTAGGAAAATTAAAACAAATACTTCCCGACCTCGAAAAATTCTGGGAAAATTAATGAAGGTGGATTGGATTTTTGCCAACCTCTGTGCAAAATTTCAGCTCAAAATACCAAGAAATGAATTTTTTAGAGGGGGGGTGACAGCTGGGACCTAGTAGTGTCTCCCCCTGCCAGAGCTGCAATGACACTTATTGCTCTTTAGGGAGCCACCAGGCCGGCGCCCCTCAAAGACCACACGCGCGCGCGCGCCCGCCCGCGCTGGGCGCTGGGGCGCTGGGGCCTGAGGGCCTGGGGCCCTTGGGGGCCCTTGGGCGCGCGCGCGCGGCCCCCGCAGCCATGCCGCGCTGCGCGACGCGCGGACAGCCCCTGCTGGCTTGCTCTCTCGCCCGCGGGGGGGCTGCCTTCGGGCCCTGGCCCCCCGCGTTCTGGCCTGCCCCCTGCGTGGGAGAGGCTAGGCGCTGCAGGGGCCAGCCCGACGTCGCTGGCCGCGGCAGGCGACAGCCCGACATCGCTGGCCGCGGCAGGGGCCAGCCCGACGTCGCTGGCCGCGGCAGGCGACAGCCCCTGCTGGCTTGCTCTCTCGCCCGCGGGGGGGCTGCCTTCGGGCCCTGGCCCCCCGCGTTCTGGCCTGCCCCCCGCGTGGGAGAGGCTAGGCGCTGCAGGGGCCAGCCCGACGTCGCTGGCCGCGGCAGGCGACAGCCCCTGCTGGCTTGCTCTCTCGCCCGCGGGGGGGCTGCCTTCGGGCCCTGGCCCCCCGCGCTCTGGCCTGCCCCCCGCGTGGGAGAGGCTAGGCGCTGCAGGGGCCAGCCCGACGTCGCTGGCCGCGGCAGGCGAGCCGCCGGGGTTCCCGCATTCCTACAACAAAACGTCGTGCTTTCCACATGAAATCAATCCAGTAAAATCAGCCATATTTTTATGAGGCTGCCCACTGAATTTGGGGTCATTCCGAGCCGGTTCCTATTTTTTCCGATTTCCTCGATTTTTAATGGTAGGAAAATAAAAAAAAATACTTCCCGACCTCGAAAAATTCTGGAAAAATTAATAAAGTTGGATTGGATTTTTGCCAACCTCTGTGCAAAATTTCAGCTCAAAATACCAAGAAATGAATTTTTTAGAGGGGGGGTGACAGCTGGGACCTAGTAGTGTCTCCCCCTGCCAGAGCTTCAATGACACTTATTGCTCTTTAGGGGGGTGCCCCCTGACTGGCCATGGGGCGCGCTGGCCTGGCGCCCATAGGCCTGCCGCGGGGGATATGTGGGCTGTTGCTAAACTCGGACTAAGGTGGGGGGCCTCATGGCCCGAAGTATTGCCGGCATCGATGACCCGTTTTCCGGCCGGCGACGACCCGATTCCGGCCACCGTCTTCGGGACCCGCTCCAAGCCGTCGGGCGCGTTGGGGCTGC
>NC_084853.1:15488075-15489465 GCF_951802175.1 Populus nigra
AAAGCAAGAGTTTCCCCGATGCTGCCGGGAAAAACGCTCCCCGGGATGGCCGGGTGAGATGACCCGGCGGCCCGCGACGGGTCATTCAATTCCATGCCCCGTCAACATAACTCCCGATGTACTGTTTGCTTTTTCGGAAGAAGAGATCCATCCCCCCATCCTCGGCCAGCCAAAAACGCTCCAATTAATGGCCGGGTGAGATGACCCGGAGGCCCGCGACGCGTCATTCAAATCACTGCCCTATCGGCTACAACTGCTGATGGGTGGGATTAGAGGCCTGCCATGGTGGTGAGGGGCGGCGAGGACCGTGAAAGCTAGAGTTTTTCAGAGGCTGCCGGGAAAAAGGCCCCTCGGGTGGCGGGGTGCGAGGACCAGGCGCGTCATTCAATTCTCTTCCCTATCAACTTGGCTCCCGTTGGCGGGATTGGAGGCCTACTGTTTGTTACAGGGCTAAAATCGTCAGGGGAAGAGCTGACGAAACAATGCTGGTTTGGATGCAGGGGGTAGTGTTGGAATCGGCAGCGCGGACAAAATCGGCAAAGTCGACAAAAAAGACTGTTGGTCTGGACATCGGGGCAGCGGCAGCCATGCCGACAGGGGGGGAAATCGGCAGCACAGATTTGTGCAGCTGCAGGTTCGTCGGGGAAATCGGCAGCGCAGATTTTTCGATGAACATGGGCTGGAAGATGGACTGTCCAGGCCAGGCAGGGAAATTCGTCAAGGGGACACGCTGACGAAACAGCGCTGGTTCAGGCACGGCGGGCAGTGTTGGAATCGGCAGCGCCGACGAAATCGGCAAAGTCGGCAGAATCGGCAGCGGGTGCTGGCGATGAGTCTGGACGATTTATAGTCCAGGGCTTGATGGAAAAGACTGTTGGTCCAGACAATGGGGCAGTGGCAGCGCGGATTTGTGCAGCTGCAGGTTCGTCGGGGAAAATCGGCAGCGCAGATTTTTCGACGAACAGGGGCTGGGCGCTGGACTGGCCGGGCCAGGCAGGAAAATTCGTCAGGGGGGCACGCTGACGAAAACAGGGGCTGCGGAGTGGAAAATCGGCAGCGCAGATTTTTCGACGAACAGGGGCTGGACCGGCCGGGCCAGGCAGGAAAATTCGTCAGGGGGGCACGCTGACGAAAAGAGGGGCTGCCGCGTGGAAAATCGGCAGCGCAGATTTTTCGACGAACAGGGGCTGGACGCTGGACTGGGCCAGGCAGGAAAATTCGTCAGGGGGCACGCTGACGAAAAGAGGGGCTGCCGCGTGGAAAATCGGCAGCGCAGATTTTTCGACGAACATTCGTCAGGGGGGCACGCTGACGAAAAGAGGGGCTGCCGCGTGGAAAATCGGCAGCGCAGATTTTTCGACGAACATTCGTCAGGGGGGCACGCTGAGGA
>NC_084853.1:15497165-15502165 GCF_951802175.1 Populus nigra
AGCAGCTGCCAGCACCTTGGCACAAGCACGGCAAATGAATGCCACGCCCACGCCGCGGATAAGCAGCCCCAACGCGCCCGACGGCTTGGAGCGGGTCCCGAAGACGGTGGCCGGAATCGGGTCGTCGCCGGCCGGAAAACGGGTCATCGATGCCGGCAATACTTCGGGCCATGAGGCCCCCCACCTTAGTCCGAGTTTAGCAACAGCCCACATATCCCCCGCGGCAGGCCTATGGGCGCCAGGCCAGCGCGCCCCATGGCCAGTCAGGGGGCACCCCCCTAAAGAGCAATAAGTGTCATTGAAGCTCTGGCAGGGGGAGACACTACTAGGTCCCAGCTGTCACCCCCCCTCTAAAAAATTCATTTCTTGGTATTTTGAGCTGAAATTTTGCACAGAGGTTGGCAAAAATCCAATCCAACTTTATTAATTTTTCCAGAATTTTTCGAGGTCGGGAAGTATTTTTTTTTATTTTCCTACCATTAAAAATCGAGGAAATCGGAAAAAATAGGAACCGGCTCGGAATGACCCCAAATTCAGTGGGCAGCCTCATAAAAATATGGCTGATTTTACTGGATTGATTTCATGTGGAAAGCACGACGTTTTGTTGTAGGAATGCGGGAACCCCGGCGGCTCGCCTGCCGCGGCCAGCGACGTCGGGCTGGCCCCTGCAGCGCCTAGCCTCTCCCACGCGGGGGGCAGGCCAGAGCGCGGGGGGCCAGGGCCCGAAGGCAGCCCCCCCGCGGGCGAGAGAGCAAGCCAGCAGGGGCTGTCCGCGCGTCGCGCAGCGCGGCATGGCTGCGGGGGCCGCGCGCGCAGCGCCCAAGCGCCCAAGGGCCCCCAAGGGCCCCAGGCCCTCAGGCCCCAGCGCCCCAGCGCCCAGCGCGGGCGGGCGCGCGCGCGCGTGTGGTCTTTGAGGGGCGCCGGCCTGGTGGCTCCCTAAAGAGCAATAAGTGTCATTGCAGCTCTGGCAGGGGGAGACACTACTAGGTCCCAGCTGTCACCCCCCCTCTAAAAAATTCATTTCTTGGTATTTTGAGCTGAAATTTTGCACAGAGGTTGGCAAAAATCCAATCCACCTTCATTAATTTTCCCAGAATTTTTCGAGGTCGGGAAGTATTTGTTTTAATTTTCCTACCATTAGAAATCGAGTAAATCCGCAAAACTAGGAACCGGCCCGGAATGACCCCAAATTCAGTGGGCAGCCTCATAAAAATATGGCTGATTTTACTGGATTGGTTTCATGTGGAAAGCACGACGTTTTCTTGTAGGAATGCGGGAACCCCGGCAGCTCGCCTGCCGCGGCCAGCGACGTCGGGGACGCTGGCCTGCGCTGTCGAGCCCGCGAGGGCTGTCTCCGCGGCAGGCCCCCCCTGAACGGGGCACGACAGGCCACCGCGCTGGCTCGTCCAGCGTCGACAGTCCCTCGTCCAGGTTTCAGATCGCGCCAAGTCGAACCCATGACCTGCTCAAGCCATCGTGCGCTGCCGAATTCGCATCTGCGTGTAGGCTGCCATTCCACGCGGCAGCCCCTGTTTTCGTCAGCGTGCCCCCCTGACGAATTTTCCTGCCTGGCCCAGTCCAGCGTCCAGCCCCTGTTCGTCGAAAAATCTGCGCTGCCGATTTTCCACGCGGCAGCCCCTCTTTTCGTCAGCGTGCCCCCCTGACGAATTTTCCTGCCTGGCCCGGCCAGTCCAGCCCCTGTTCGTCGAAAAATCTGCGCTGCCGATTTTCCACGCGGCAGCCCCTCTTTTCGTCAGCGTGCCCCCCTGACGAATTTTCCTGCCTGGCCCGGCCGGTCCAGCATCCAGCCCCTGTTCGTCGAAAAATCTGCGCTGCCGATTTTCCACGCGGCAGCCCCTGTTTTCCTCAGCGTGCCCCCCTGACGAATGTTCGTCGAAAAATCTGCGCTGCCGATTTTCCACGCGGCAGCCCCTCTTTTCGTCAGCGTGCCCCCCTGACGAATGTTCGTCGAAAAATCTGCGCTGCCGATTTTCCACGCGGCAGCCCCTCTTTTCGTCAGCGTGCCCCCTGACGAATTTTCCTGCCTGGCCCAGTCCAGCGTCCAGCCCCTGTTCGTCGAAAAATCTGCGCTGCCGATTTTCCACGCGGCAGCCCCTCTTTTCGTCAGCGTGCCCCCCTGACGAATTTTCCTGCCTGGCCCGGCCGGTCCAGCCCCTGTTCGTCGAAAAATCTGCGCTGCCGATTTTCCACTCCGCAGCCCCTGTTTTCGTCAGCGTGCCCCCCTGACGAATTTTCCTGCCTGGCCCGGCCAGTCCAGCGCCCAGCCCCTGTTCGTCGAAAAATCTGCGCTGCCGATTTTCCCCGACGAACCTGCAGCTGCACAAATCCGCGCTGCCACTGCCCCATTGTCTGGACCAACAGTCTTTTCCATCAAGCCCTGGACTATAAATCGTCCAGACTCATCGCCAGCACCCGCTGCCGATTCTGCCGACTTTGCCGATTTCGTCGGCGCTGCCGATTCCAACACTGCCCGCCGTGCCTGAACCAGCGCTGTTTCGTCAGCGTGTCCCCTTGACGAATTTCCCTGCCTGGCCTGGACAGTCCATCTTCCAGCCCATGTTCATCGAAAAATCTGCGCTGCCGATTTCCCCGACGAACCTGCAGCTGCACAAATCTGTGCTGCCGATTTCCCCCCCTGTCGGCATGGCTGCCGCTGCCCCGATGTCCAGACCAACAGTCTTTTTTGTCGACTTTGCCGATTTTGTCCGCGCTGCCGATTCCAACACTACCCCCTGCATCCAAACCAGCATTGTTTCGTCAGCTCTTCCCCTGACGATTTTAGCCCTGTAACAAACAGTAGGCCTCCAATCCCGCCAACGGGAGCCAAGTTGATAGGGAAGAGAATTGAATGACGCGCCTGGTCCTCGCACCCCGCCACCCGAGGGGCCTTTTTCCCGGCAGCCTCTGAAAAACTCTAGCTTTCACGGTCCTCGCCGCCCCTCACCACCATGGCAGGCCTCTAATCCCACCCATCAGCAGTTGTAGCCGATAGGGCAGTGATTTGAATGACGCGTCGCGGGCCTCCGGGTCATCTCACCCGGCCATTAATTGGAGCGTTTTTGGCTGGCCGAGGATGGGGGGATGGATCTCTTCTTCCGAAAAAGCAAACAGTACATCGGGAGTTATGTTGACGGGGCATGGAATTGAATGACCCGTCGCGGGCCGCCGGGTCATCTCACCCGGCCATCCCGGGGAGCGTTTTTCCCGGCAGCATCGGGGAAACTCTTGCTTTCACTGCCCGCTGCCCAAGTCCCCACTCGAATCGGCCCCCCGCGCCAACAAGCCAACGCTGCCGAATCGGCAGACACTGCTGCCGAATCTGCCGACACTGCCCCGCGGGCTGCCACTGCCCCAGTGTCTAAACCAGCGGTCTTTCTCATCGAGCCTTGGACTATCCAGTCCGTCCTGACTCATCGCCAGCACCTGCTGCCGATTCTGCCGACTTTGCCGATTTTCTCGGCGCTGCCGATTCCAACACTGCGCCCACCGTGTCTGAACCAGCGCTGTTTCGTCAGCGTGTCCCCTCGACGAATTTTCCTGCCTGGCCTGGACAGTCCACCGTCCAGCCCGTGTTCGTCGAAAAATCTGCGCTGCCGATTCTGCCGACTTTGCCGATTTCGTCGGCGCTGCCGATTCCAACACTGCCCGCCGTGCCTGAACCAGCGCTGTTTCGTCAGCGTGTCCCCTCGACAAATTTTCCTGCCTGGCCTGGACAGTCCATCGCCCAGCCCATGTTCGTCGCAAAATCTGCGCTGCCGATTTTCCCCGACGAACCTGCAGCCGCACAAATCTGCGCTGCCGAATCTGCCGACACTGTCCCGCGGGCTGCCACTGCCCCAGTGTCTAAACCAGCAGTCTTTCTCGTCGAGCCTTGGACTATCCAGCCCGTCCAGACCCATCGCCAGCACCCGCTGCCGATTCTGCCGACTTTGCCGATTTCGTCGGCGCTGCCGATTCCACCACTGCCCGCCGTGCCTGAACCAGCGCTGTTTCGTCAGCGTGTCCCCTCGATGAATTTTCCTGCATGGCCCGGCCAGTCCAGCGTCCAGCCCATGTTCGTCGAAAAATCTGCGCTGCCGATTCTGCCGACTTTGCCGATTTCGTCGGCGCTGCCGATTCCAACACTGCCCGCCGTGCCTGAACCAGCGCTGTTTCGTCAGCGTGTCCCCTCGACAAATTTTCCTGCCTGGCCTGGACAGTCCACCGTCCAGCCCGTGTTCGTCGAAAAATCTGCGCTGCCGATTCTGCCGACTTTGCCGATTTCGTCGGCGCTGCCGATTCCAACACTGCCCGCCGTGCCTGAACCAGCGCTGTTTCGTCAGCGTGTCCCCTCGACAAATTTTCCTGCCTGGCCTGGACAGTCCATCGCCCAGCCCATGTTCGTCGCAAAATCTGCGCTGCCGATTTTCCCCGACGAACCTGCAGCCGCACAAATCTGCGCTGCCGAATCTGCCGACACTGTCCCGCGGGCTGCCACTGCCCCAGTGTCTAAACCAGCAGTCTTTCTCGTCGAGCCTTGGACTATCCAGCCCGTCCAGACCCATCGCCAGCACCCGCTGCCGATTCTGCCGACTTTGCCGATTTCGTCGGCGCTGCCGATTCCACCACTGCCCGCCGTGCCTGAACCAGCGCTGTTTCGTCAGCGTGTCCCCTCGATGAATTTTCCTGCATGGCCCGGCCAGTCCAGCGTCCAGCCCATGTTCGTCGAAAAATCTGCGCTGCCGATTCTGCCGACTTTGCCGATTTCGTCGGCGCTGCCGATTCCAACACTGCCCGCCGTGCCTGAACCAGCGCTGTTTCGTCAGCGTGTCCCCTCGACAAATTTTCCTGCCTGGCCTGGACAGTCCATCGTCCAGCCCATGCTCGTCGAAAAATCTGCGCTGCCGATTTTCCCCGACGAACCTGCAGCCGCACAAATCTGCGCTGCCGAATCTGCCAACACTGTCCCGCGGGCTGCCACTGCCCCAGTGTCTCAACCT
>NC_084853.1:15512165-15514665 GCF_951802175.1 Populus nigra
CCTGCCTGGCCCGGCCAGTCCAGCCCCTGTTCGTCGAAAAATCTGCGCTGCCGATTTTCCACGCGGCAGCCCCTCTTTTCGTCAGCGTGCCCCCCTGACGAATTTTCCTGCCTGGCCCGGCCGGTCCAGCATCCAGCCCCTGTTCGTCGAAAAATCTGCGCTGCCGATTTTCCACGCGGCAGCCCCTGTTTTCCTCAGCGTGCCCCCCTGACGAATGTTCGTCGAAAAATCTGCGCTGCCGATTTTCCACGCGGCAGCCCCTCTTTTCGTCAGCGTGCCCCCCTGATGAATGTTCGTCGAAAAATCTGCGCTGCCGATTTTCCACGCGGCAGCCCCTCTTTTCGTCAGCGTGCCCCCTGACGAATTTTCCTGCCTGGCCCAGTCCAGCGTCCAGCCCCTGTTCGTCGAAAAATCTGCGCTGCCGATTTTCCACGCGGCAGCCCCTCTTTTCGTCAGCGTGCCCCCCTGACGAATTTTCCTGCCTGGCCCGGCCAGTCCAGCCCCTGTTCGTCGAAAAATCTGCGCTGCCGATTTTCCACGCGGCAGCCCCTCTTTTCGTCAGCGTGCCCCCCTGACGAATTTTCCTGCCTGGCCCGGCCGGTCCAGCATCCAGCCCCTGTTCGTCGAAAAATCTGCGCTGCCGATTTTCCACGCGGCAGCCCCTGTTTTCCTCAGCGTGCCCCCCTGACGAATGTTCGTCGAAAAATCTGCGCTGCCGATTTTCCACGCGGCAGCCCCTCTTTTCGTCAGCGTGCCCCCCTGACGAATGTTCGTCGAAAAATCTGCGCTGCCGATTTTCCACGCGGCAGCCCCTCTTTTCGTCAGCGTGCCCCCTGACGAATTTTCCTGCCTGGCCCAGTCCAGCGTCCAGCCCCTGTTCGTCGAAAAATCTGCGCTGCCGATTTTCCACGCGGCAGCCCCTCTTTTCGTCAGCGTGCCCCCCTGACGAATTTTCCTGCCTGGCCCGGCCGGTCCAGCATCCAGCCCCTGTTCGTCGAAAAATCTGCGCTGCCGATTTTCCACTCCGCAGCCCCTGTTTTCGTCAGCGTGCCCCCCTGACGAATTTTCCTGCCTGGCCCGGCCAGTCCAGCGCCCAGCCCCTGTTCGTCGAAAAATCTGCGCTGCCGATTTTCCCCGACGAACCTGCAGCTGCACAAATCCGCGCTGCCACTGCCCCATTGTCTGGACCAACAGTCTTTTCCATCAAGCCCTGGACTATAAATCGTCCAGACTCATCGCCAGCACCCGCTGCCGATTCTGCCGACTTTGCCGATTTCGTCGGCGCTGCCGATTCCAACACTGCCCGCCGTGCCTGAACCAGCGCTGTTTCGTCAGCGTGTCCCCTTGACGAATTTCCCTGCCTGGCCTGGACAGTCCATCTTCCAGCCCATGTTCATCGAAAAATCTGCGCTGCCGATTTCCCCGACGAACCTGCAGCTGCACAAATCTGTGCTGCCGATTTCCCCCCCTGTCGGCATGGCTGCCGCTGCCCCGATGTCCAGACCAACAGTCTTTTTTGTCGACTTTGCCGATTTTGTCCGCGCTGCCGATTCCAACACTACCCCCTGCATCCAAACCAGCATTGTTTCGTCAGCTCTTCCCCTGACGATTTTAGCCCTGTAACAAACAGTAGGCCTCCAATCCCGCCAACGGGAGCCAAGTTGATAGGGAAGAGAATTGAATGACGCGCCTGGTCCTCGCACCCCGCCACCCGAGGGGCCTTTTTCCCGGCAGCCTCTGAAAAACTCTAGCTTTCACGGTCCTCGCCGCCCCTCACCACCATGGCAGGCCTCTAATCCCACCCATCAGCAGTTGTAGCCGATAGGGCAGTGATTTGAATGACGCGTCGCGGGCCTCCGGGTCATCTCACCCGGCCATTAATTGGAGCGTTTTTGGCTGGCCGAGGATGGGGGGATGGATCTCTTCTTCCGAAAAAGCAAACAGTACATCGGGAGTTATGTTGACGGGGCATGGAATTGAATGACCCGTCGCGGGCCGCCGGGTCATCTCACCCGGCCATCCCGGGGAGCGTTTTTCCCGGCAGCATCGGGGAAACTCTTGCTTTCACTGCCCGCTGCCCAAGTCCCCACTCGAATCGGCCCCCCGCGCCAACAAGCCAACGCTGCCGAATCGGCAGACACTGCTGCCGAATCTGCCGACACTGCCCCGCGGGCTGCCACTGCCCCAGTGTCTAAACCAGCGGTCTTTCTCATCGAGCCTTGGACTATCCAGTCCGTCCTGACTCATCGCCAGCACCTGCTGCCGATTCTGCCGACTTTGCCGATTTTCTCGGCGCTGCCGATTCCAACACTGCGCCCACCGTGTCTGAACCAGCGCTGTTTCGTCAGCGTGTCCCCTCGACGAATTTTCCTGCCTGGCCTGGACAGTCCACCGTCCAGCCCGTGTTCGTCGAAAAATCTGCGCTGCCGATTCTGCCGACTTTGCCGATTTCGTCGGCGCTGCCGATTCCAACACTGCCCGCCGTGCCTGAACCAGCGCT